>NC_048226.1:74245054-74500645 GCF_002007445.2 Ailuropoda melanoleuca
CAGCCCTCCCACCCCCACCTCCTCCGGACTTGGCCCAATCACAGCTCACCTGAGTTTGAACATTTGTATTTCTCCACCAGGGGAGCTCAAAAAAGAGAAGATAAAGAAACACCTTCAAAAGTAGTCCCTTCTCTGCAAGCTCTACAATGGGGAAGAATCTTGATTTTGATCTGGGATCTATAAGGTGCTTTGATCTCCAGAGACTAGATTTATTTATTTTCTTCTCTTGGCCTAAAGGACCTGAAAAGTTTATTAAGTGTACGGTCCTTGTTGCTTCTTCTAGTAAGTGGAGTTCCTCCTCTTTCCTCCCCTCAAGGGTTTCCTCCAATGAGAATAAAGCGCGATGACCCACAGGAAGTTTCACTCCAGGGAACTATTCCCCCTTATTTGTTATTTGGAATATGTATAAACCGGATGTTTTAAATCAGGGGATGCTTGAATTATGCTCGGTCTAAAACTTAGCAAGAAGATTATTCTCATGATGGTGGTGGCGGTATTGGTTTAGGTGCGTGTTCGCTTGACAGGTCTCTGCTATGAACTTTTCTTGAGATTTGCCTCACTTCTTGGAAAATTGAAATTTGAATGTGGAGATTCTGGTTGTGTGTTTCAGATCCCTTGACTGCTTTATTTAATCAAACTTATACCAAACCAGTTAATCAAAGTTATAAATTGAAAGGTCAAGTTCCTGACATGTGCTTCATCACACTGCAGATCAATGTCCCTCTTTCCTCCATCCTGCCGCTGGCAGTATCTTCACCCAGGAACACGGTCCATGAATGTTGAATGAGCTGACCTGAGGGGTCGGCAGATCCAAAATTTTGTCTTTTTGAACAATTCCAGTTTCTAGAACAATCCTGGAAGAAGGAATAATTAATGATTTCTTTCCTTGGTGAATTCTGCTATGCATGTTTCTCCATAATGAATAAAACAATGTACAGTGTCTGCTGCTCAGACTTATAAGATGAATTTAATTAAAGCAAGAAAACAAACAAAAATAAAACTCTTTTTAAGCTCCCAGGAGAGAGAAAACCATGCCAGTTTGATTTGGGAGTACTTAGTATATTTGAGAATGTAAACACCTCTTTCTATTATGATATCCCTATTTAAAATAACTATTTTATCTGGAACCAAATTGTCTCTGGCTTTAATTCGAATCAGGAATTATAGTGAGATGATGTCATTCAACTAACTAGTTGAGTTAGGTAGGATATTAGCCTATCCTATTAGGTAGGATACTGGCCTTTTATTAAAATGATTGTTCATACTAATATTTCCACTTGAACATCCCCCACACACCTCCAAATGGAATCTATTCTGTTCTTCCTGTGCACTCCTGACACCTCAAAAACTGTTCCTCCCAGTATTCCTTATTTTCATCAATGACCCTGCCTTCCACACAGGTGCTCAATCAAGAAACTGTAGTTGCCTTCAACCTCTCCATCTTAATTAGGAGAGCTTGATGAGTAGAAGAACAATGCTGCTTGTATACCATCATGAGCAAGTCACTGTGGATAAATGTTTAAGTAGTTTTGTGATTACCCACCTGTATTTTCTTAAGACCCCTAACCTTTCTAAACGCCAGTTTCTTCATCATATTCATAGATATGGACTATAGACATAATTCTGAGTTTCTCTAATACAGTGTTGCAACAGCACTCATACAAAGCTTTCTCAACAAAAAAGTCGATAATCATTTAGTTGCCAACACTTCTTACATGTAGTTTTCCTGTAGGTTGATTTCCTATTCCTAATGCTTTCCGAAGTGTCCTGTATTTGATTCTATTATAGCATTTACCATTCTCAAGTATGACTTTCTCTTTGTTATCTACCCTTCAAGTAGATGCTGAGATTTTAGAAAATTAAAATTCACATGTACAGTCTCTGGCCTTTATCACTTTATTCCCCCTTCCTAGCATAGCAGTTATCGCATAGACTATCCAAAATAGATTTAAAAGCATTTGAAGCCATCCATGCACACTGGCCACCCTAGTCTAAGCCATCTTCATACCTCCTCGGGATGCCTGAGAAAGCCTCTTTAGCGATATGCCCTCAACCCCCATGCTTCCTTCTATCTCACAGAGCAGTCAGAGTGATCTGCCTAAAACTCTTTCCTAGTTTCCCATTGCATTTTGAAAAGGCTCTGAAGTCCTCAGAGCTTCACACCTGGCCCCTGCCCACCTGCACAGTCTCAGCTGATTGCCTTCAAGCACCTGTTCCAAACACATCAGCCTCTTTTCAGTTCCCCCTCCCTGTCTCAGAATCTTGGGTTATGCTGTCCTATCTGCTTAGAATCCATGGGAGTTCTTTCCCAGAAAAAGATATACAGATTTTCCTGGGCTTATGATGGGGTTATGTCCCAAGAAACCCATCATAAATGGAAAATATTCTTAAGTTGAAAACACATTTAATACACCTAATCTGCCAACATCCTAGCTTAGCCCAGCCGACCTTGAATGGCTCAGAACATTTACATAAGCCTGAACCATTGAACACAAAGTTGGGCAAACCATTGAACATAGAGCCTATTTTATAATAAGGGGTTGGTTATTTCATGTAATTTATTGAATACTGTACTGAAAGTGAAACACAGAAAGGTTGTCTGGGTACAGAATGGGGGTCAGGCAATGGGATGGTTCACCCTTGAGACAGTGTGGCTGACTGGGAGCTGGGGCTCACTGCCGTGGCCCAGCATCACAAGAGAGGATCACACCCCAAAGGTATGGCCCAGGAAAAGATCTAAATTCAAAATTTGAAGTATGGTCTGTATTGAATGCATACCACTTTCACACCATCGAAAATTCCAAACGTCGCAAGTCAAACAATTGTAAGTCTGGGATGGTTTTTATCTTACACCTTGAGTATTATTGCATGAAATCAACTTAAGAAGTAGCGTTCTTAAGCTAAAATACTCAGGATTTCTTTTCTGAAAAGGGTAAAACGTTAACAGTACTTTGCACTTCAGGAGTGTGTTTGCAGTTAGCTAAGTGAAAGATCAAAAATCTTTCAAGTCTAAAGCAAAATTATGGTCTACTTCGACTGAACTGCAAGTACTTCTGGGATAAAATATCATAGTGCTTAAACATTTTATTATGCTTTACACCGAGATTAGAATTAACCATGAAGATCACCCAAAGGTTGTCCCTTAAGTTAATGCTGTTCTTTTTCGAAATCATGAAATATCCTTCTTGCCCTTAATCAGCTCAGAAGATCACATTCTACTTCTAACAACAGACTGTATAGCAACATGCAGCCTTGTTCACGCCCCATAAAGCAGCATGACATTCATGGGGAAATTTCCCAGTGATTATTTCAAATATTTCCAAGAAGGTAACATTGCAAAGAGAAGAAACGATCACTATGGCCTGATGCTTTCTAGATCTGAAGATTTCAAAAACATATAACAAGTTACGTAGCTTTAATAACTGCCTTTCCACTGCCAGTAAAATTAGATTTTGGGTTTTTTCCACTTGCTTAGAAAACCTAGAAATAGCATAGGCAATAATGTCAGTTTATTTATACTTAAAATCAAGTCTCCTTTCATGAGAGTTAGTGCTATCTTTTACCAACGCATTCTTGAATTGGAGGGAAGTTATAGGATTTAAAGACGACTGGAGGCTTCTTTCCAGGTATTTGTCCCAGTGTTTTGTAAGTACTGACGCCAGAAGGATGCTCTTGTAATCACTAAATAATGGGGACTCTCACGTGTGCATAAACAAAGGCCACGGCTCAAGCCATCCGAAGCTTCGAACCCGACGTGAATTGTTCTAAACTCATTATTTAGATACTGAAATAGAGAAGACATTGACCCTTGAAGTACCTGGGAAAGCGGCATACTTCCTGTGGGGCGCTCGGAGCCGCTGTGCGCTCTGCCCTGCAAATGCAATCATGTTTACACAAGGATTAGTTCTCCTGACAACTATCTGGGTTTTGATTTAGGAACTGAATAGGACTCCACCACAAAGAGCCACTGGATCACAGACAGTGTGTTCTTTTAATTTACTTCCATAAACAGGCAAAAATTGAAGTCAGCTGTCAGCAAAAACTAAATTAAAGAGCTGCGTGTCAGAGCCACAGTGGAATCAAGATCAGTTTCGGAGGTGGGGGTGTTGGGAGGTTGGATTTTTAAGCGTCCAAAGAAGAGACGTTGTTAGGTACAAAGCTAAGACTTTCACTTTAACTGTGGCTTAGATGTACTGTGCATTGTTTACTTTTCAAAAATTAAATTTAGACTGAAACTAATATCATTCCTAAAGAACTTTCCTTTCTTAAATGATGTACATGATCTCAAAGTATAATACAATAAGTGTGCAAACCATAACCATCCCTAATATAATTATAGCAAATATAGCTCAGTGTGCTGGGCTTGTGGGCTGTGAATCTCCTTGATACAGCCCATCACAAACTCCTAATGCTTCTTTTAATGATTTTAATGATTGCCCTAATTCTGTCCCGGTATTTTTTGCTTTCCTTGTCATCTCACAGTGACCTTGCTTCTGTGCCAGGCTGCTGTGATAGGACATGGTTATGGCAACTGGGGGAGAAACGTAGGAAAAATCTCAAGCCTGGAACTTCTGATAATTCAATAAGCAGTATACACATTCATCATGTCTGTTTAAGTAAGCGCAGACATCTGTGGCTATGTGCGATGCCTTCAAATTTGGTTAACATAGGTATAAATGTAATTGGGGGCAGTATGGCAGAGCAGTTAAAAGTATGCAGGCTGTGGAGTCAAATCTGGGTCTGATTTGTGACTTGGTCGTTCACTTCTTTGAATATTAATTTTCTCATCTGTAACATCAGGATAATATTTCATAAGGTTTTTTAAAAAGTGAAATATGATCATGTATATAATGCACTTATATAAAGCCAGGCACGTAGTAGGTGCTCAATAAAACAGTTATCCTCATTGTTTCATTATCAGCTCAATGCAGCAAATAGATTCTTAGGGCCTGCTATCCGTCCAGCACGCAGAATACACAAAAGTAGTATGACACAGTGCTCCTGTCTGCCCTGAAGAAGCTTATCATCTAGTTGTTTGTTTTAATTATGGAAATAAGCCTGGAAAAAGTAATGTGTTATTTCATGGGGAAGTGTCTAAATGAGCGGGGGAAAACAAGACTACAAGAGACCAGAGAAAGAGTCTAGGCTGAGTGGCAACAGTGAAGTTTTACTGCCTGGAAGGCATCAGAACTATAAGGCATCTTGGAGAGTGGGCCCTCCCCACGTGGCGTGATGGGAAGGTGACAGAAACGAGCATGGCCTACCGGAGGAATATGCAGCTTCACTAGAACAGTGTTTGTGCTAGGAGTAAGGGAGGATCAACTTGAAAGGGGCAGCGTTTTCCAAAATGTTTCTAGGAAAGGGTAGTTTAACAGCATAATCAGAGGTCTCTTTCCTCTCTCTCTCTCTCTCTCTCTCACACACACACACACACACACACACACGCAAACACATACACACGCAGAAAAGAGTATTTCTTGGAAAAAAGACTGTGAGATGTTGGGCCAAACAAAGTGAAATCCACATCTTCCTTGTAGAACTTCTGGGAAGCTTTAAAATGCTACCATGTGTAATAGGCATGTAACTGACTAGTGTTTAAGGGAAAAGCATTCAGTTGTGCCCTAATTGTCATAAATCCCAACAGTGATGAAATGCATGGTATGTGCTTCTCTCTTCTCCTTGAAGGAGCTTGTAGTGAGGGAGGACACGTGAGACTCAGAAGAGAACAAAGTGAATGGGGCGCAGAAATGACTCTTCCAATATGCAGAGTGAAATCCTGATTTGAATTCGGTGGCCGGGGTTGGAAAGGACTGGATTGCTCTGCATTCAAAGATGCAAGGACTTTGGAGAAAAGGAAGGTTGGGGGGCGGGGGTGGCCTCCTGAGAATGAGGAGCTGGTGGGGGTGGGGGTGACGAACAAGCAGTGTAACAGTTTTAAGAACAGTTGTTTGAGTTAATGCAGTGTGTAAACTTCACCTGTCCTGAAAGTTGAGTGAAATCTCTGCTACACCAAAGCCTCATGCATCAGTTAGCTTCATCAATTAATTAACTTCTGTATCAGTCAGGTGTTCGGTCAGTCAGAGGTTGGCTCATCTAGGATGGCTTCAACTGCGATGGCTCATCTCTGCTGCATGCGGTCTCTCGTTCTCCAGCTCACTAGACTAGGCTTATTCATTCACCTGTATTGGCAAGGCTTGAAAACAGAGCAGAAACACTCAACATCTCTTGAAGCCTACTCTTCAATGGGCACTCTACCACTTCCCAGATTTCTGTTGGCCAATGCAAGTTACAAGTGCAGCACAGGTTCAAAGGGTAGGGAAATTGTCTCCATTTCTGATGGGAGTACCTTAACCAAAAGTGACCTTGAAAATGTGAGCCACTTGTGAAGTCACCAAAGACTTGGAGTGAGCATTAGACTTTCCATAAGTCATGGAATGGGGCGCTGAGTCAGTATTACCTAGCCCTTCAGGAGCACTCTGACACCAACTGAGACAGGGTATTATGAATATACAGAAAGTTACCATAGGATATGATGTGCTCCTAGTTGACTTGACCATGGAAAAATTCTCTTGTTCACCATCTAAAGTCATCTTTTAAATATGTAAATCTGATCAATCAACCTGCTTAAAATAATTTGTTTAGAGTAAATTCTAACCTCCTCCCCATGTCCTACAAAGTTCTCCAAAATCTTCCCTGTTCCAGTCTCTCCAACTTCCTCACCTCCCTTGCTCATACCAGCTTTCTTTCCCTGAAGCTCCCAGCCTCATTCCCAACTCACTGCCATTCCACCTGGCATTCCTTGAACCCTCTACTACAGACTTTCTTACGAGACTGCCTCCCTCCTGTGCATCACTCGGGGTTTAGCTCAAGTGTCCTATCTCTAGAGAGGCCTTCTTGAAGCATCCTAACTAAAGTATCACGCCGTCTACCTCTCTCACTCACCCTCAATCCCATCACTCTGTTTTATGTTCTCCACCAAACATAGCCCTATTAGAATTTATCTTTTGTATTCATTTGTTCACATGCTTCTGTCTGTCCAACCCCACTCACATGATAGCCCCAGCAAAGGTTTCTGTCTTCTTCATAACTCTGTCCTCCAAACTAAAACAGTAAATATTTTTGACTTAAATAATATTTGGTGATGACAGTGGTATTAGTTTTATCCCAAATCATGGAGGCATGTTTGTGTTAAGTAATTTAGACGCAGTCACTCAGACGGTGAGTTTGATCTTGGACAAGCCACTTATCCCCAGTTTGAACTCAAGACTTCTCCAGTGCAAATCCCATGCTTTTAACACCTGTGCCAACCTTTAGGGAGTTATCATACCTCTATTATGTGTAAAAACTGAACAATTCTACCCCACTCTCATTTCAGCAACAATTGACTGGTTAAATTGGTATAAAGGAAAATAGTTCACTCCCATGTCTTCTTCTGGGTCTGAAGGGAAGAGGACCTACATATTTTAGATTGTCATAGAACTTTTCTTTTATTAAGGAAAACTTGCCAAGGAAGGCAGGGAGAAGAGGAAAGAATGTAAACTAAGACATTTTGAGCCCCAGCCATTTGTGAGGCATGTTGTAAGTGTTATGGTGATTAACGCCCACACCATTTGTGACAAACACCACTGTACAGGTGAAGAAATAGAGATCTGGAGCGTGAAGAAATACACACAACTTGGACTTGGTTGTTCTATATAATTCCAAAGTCCCTAAATTTTCCATGGCACCACTGGCTTAATGAGTGGTAGCCATGTTCTTAAAAGTAAAATGTGCAGAGTTTTACTGTCAACACCACCTACATTTCTTCTTTTTCACTGACATTTGAATAGTCCCAGAATATAATGTGATATTTCTTTATCAAAAACCTAACTTCCCCCGTGTTCAGTAATAACAGAAAGTTATGCCAAATTAAATAAAGTCACATTACTTCAACAGGCTCACCAGAAACAAGCCAAAAGGCTGGGCAGTGCTCGGCAGTGAATGCAATTTTGAATCTCCCAGGCAATGGAGGAATTTATTTTTCTCCGGGGCCATATAAAACATGAGCCATCTTCTCTTATAAAACAAATCCAGGGGCGCCTGGGTGGCACAGCGGTTAAGCGTCTGCCTTCGGCTCAGGGCGTGATCCCGGCGTTGTGGGATCGAGCCCCACATCAGGCTCTTCTGCTATGAGCCTGCTTCTTCCTCTCCCACTCCCCCTGCTTGTGTTCCCTCTCTCGCTGGCTGTCTCTATCTCTGTCAAATAAATAAAAATAAAATCTTAAAAAAAAAAAAAAAAAAAAAAAAACGAATCCAGTCAGGTCCGTGTGGCAGTTTTACCTAGAGGTCAACAACTAGTCCCCGCTCAGTCAAGTTCCTTTTTAACTAAAGCCCAATTTTGAAGCTCCTCCTCCTTGCTTGGAATGGGCATCGAGGAACTACACACACGTGTCAAATGACTCGCCTAGAACCATTAAAACTTGAAATCAACATGGAGGAAAAGTCTATTTGATGAAATATCCATTTTTGTGGTTTCTCAGGATTCCTGATGAAGGTTTCCCTGTATTTAGAGATAACTGAGCACAAATTGGCCTTGGAAAGTCTCAAGCTCTCCATGGAACCAGGGCTTGCAGAACAGTAGCAAGGTGAAAGTGGTTTCAATGCCCTTCCTCAGAATTATCACAAGAAACAGGGTCATATAAAAGGAGTTGGCTTGCAGTGGACAGCATCTCTCCCTGTCAGCAACTTCTTATTTCCTGATGAAGCATCCGTTTCCCCATCCTTATGGGAGCAAAGTTCTTACTTCATCCACAATATCTATCTTTTGGCAAGCTGCTCACTCTGGACTTCAACTCTTTTGAAACCATTTCCCTTCTTCCTTAGATTTCCAAATGAAACGACTTCCCTGCGAGTGCTCTCCTGGCAGCCTTTCTCTCTTACAACGTCCCATACAAGACACATTTAGACTTTCTGCTCTAGCCAGAAGGTCACCCGTGACAATAAGCAGCAAACAAAATTTAGATTTGAAGGCATGGAGGGGTGATGAAACACAACGTTGTTGGCTGCTTCTCTGCCAGAGCCAGCTGTTCCCTCCTCACAGTCCACATCCACACTGATAACCAGCAGAACTCTCTAGAGCTGTCTGCCTACAGCCAAATTCCGGGCCTGTCTGGTGCCACAGAGCACCCATGCTGGATTGCTGTAAAAACCAAAAGGTACCACATGCTCTCTGCTCCTTTCAATGCAGTACCCTTCTTTCTAAGGTTTCTAAACACATGATGTATAGTTGTGCTCTTTCAAGATCTTGCCTAATAGACAAACTCGGGATTTTGATGTCTGGAGAAATGACAATGCTTTGCTGGTGTGTCTGTAAAGTCTTGATTTTTCCTATAAAGGATGGCATCATTTTGATCATGACTTAAAAGAAAATCCCATGGTCCTTAACCACTTCATCATCCCCCTTCCCTGGTTTTGAACTGAAAGCTCTCCTCAGGAGGCTGAACTCTGTTCCCAATCTCCAAACCACTCAAAAAGAACCTAGATCCCTTCTTTGTGAACAAATAAGACACATGAATCTATCACACCCTTCCCTCTGGGCTTTACTTCAAAGGTACCCTCCTCTCCTTTCTCAGCTTTATTAAAAGTCTTTGGCCCTTTCTTGAACCATTCTCCCAAACATGTGTCCTTCTCAGGGGCAGGCCAAAGCGGCAGGTTGATACAGCTGGTCTAGCCTTTGGTACAGCTAATCTCCAAACAAATTATGGTTTCTATTTTCTTCTGTCATTTTCTGATTTTAGAATCTCAAGTTTGTTGGTAGACTGGGTCACCCAGATCTTCAGATACTATGCAGTTATTAAAAAGAATGTGTTCAGTAAACAGTGTGGGTACTAATGGAGAAAAAAGCCCGAGATATAGTAAGTTATAAAATAAGGGGAGTTGCAGGGAAAGGAAGTGGCTTATATTGTATTTTTATCTAATTTGTGTTAAAATACACATGTTAATTATAAAAACAATGCGTATTCATGGAAAAAATTCAAAAAAGTACATACCTCAGATGGCCACGGGTGGGAGAAAAAATTTAACTTTTCATTTTATACAATTTTGTTATCCTTGAATTTGTACCATGAGCACACATTTAAAAAAAAGAATTAGCAATAATAACAATAATAAATTAGAGGAGAAGTAGTTATGTCATAGTGAGGTTGGACACAGACTAAGGGAATTTTAGCTTTCTCCCCCTGGGTCAGTAGTTCCATCTACTGTCAAATAGCCCCTTGTTGGTAAATGCTGGCGCATTCATCTCCTTGATCTGCTGTGCATTTAGACAAACTGTGAAACTTCTTTCTCCTTCAAATTCTAGGACATAGCATTCATTCTGCTCTGAAGGTGCTGCCACATCACCTTCTTTATGGCTGGTTCTTGCAATTTTCCTTTCCGTTATGCCATAAAGGTGAACTTGGCCAATCAGTTTCCATCAACAGCCCACTCTTGATCCACGAACCCATTCAGGGGGAAGCAGAGGCTCTTTCCTCTGCTCTTTGTAATGTGTCAGAAAGGTGACCAAGAGGCGCCTGGGTGGCACAGCGGTTAAGCATCTGCCTTCGGCTCAGGACGTGATCCCGGCGTTATGGGATCGAGCCCCACATCAGGCTCCTCTGCTATGAGCCTGCTTCTTCCTCTCCCACTCCCCCTGCTTGTGTTCCCCCTCTCGCTGGCTGTCTCTCTCTCGGTCAAATAAATAAATAAAATCTTAAAAAAAAAAAGAAAGAAAGGTGACCAAGGGGCTGGTAAGCAGATCATCTGAAACCAGGCGTCCAGGGTCCCAGGCAGCAGAGAGGCTGAAGCTTAAGGACTGATCCCAGCAGAGCGAGAGCGGGGACTCCTGAAAGGAGTAAGCAAACAGAGCAGGCTATCCAGGGGCTGTGGTGACAGGAGACGGTTCATGCAGTAATTGAGCGAAATAGGGTGAGTGATGCCGGTAAGTCAGGATCATGGAAGATTGGCAGCAGACCCTGTGCTGCCGCAGGGGGCTCTGGGCTCAGAAGAGGTACCATCTTGGCTGATTATTAAGAAAAAGATGGGAGTGAGGAGTCTGCTATCAGAAGTAGAGCACAGGCTCAAGAGGCACTAACAATAGGGTTGACTCATGTTGAGTTGCCTCATTGGCCAGACTCAGACACCTTTTAATCCCTCCCCACCTGGGAAGGATGGGTCATCCCACTGTCTGAAATGAGACTGAGTCTACAGATCAAGTGGGCCAAATGGTGAGAGAGGGGAAATTTGGAGAGCAGGTTAGTCAATAATTTTGTCACCCAGGGTGGGGGATGAGGGCCAGTTTAGGGCCATATAGCACAAGCCCAAGTGGGGCCAATGTCAGTCTGCTACTGACATTAATTTAAAATTTTAGAAAAAGATAAAATCTATTCATTTTGCTTATCTTCTGCACATTTGTTGGATACTAGAACCTGAAATCCACGTCCTGAAAGTCTCAAGCTATGGAACAAGCCAGACAAAAACAAAAACAAAAACCCTGAGCAAATAAACAAAAACACCAGAATGACATCCTCCAATCTTGATGGGTAAAGTGATGACTTGTGTGGAGCCCACCACAAGGCCCATCCACAGTCTTTAACCCTGGTTGCAATTTTCTTTTTATGTCTAGATTAGAGGAACACACCCATTTTCCTTAAATCACATTTAATTTATTTCTTGGAAATTCGAATATGTTCCAAGAGAGCAACTTCCCCATTGGCAAAATCTCCTCTTGGCTTGATCTTTCTCATGTCAGGGTTTGAGGCATTGTCCCTTTCACATCTCACACAGCGGTACTCACTTCTTCATCTGATGGCCTGGATATGTTGCAATATTTTCCTATTCCAGCACTGAACTGTGACAGCAGGCTGATTGTTGGAAAGGGTGAAAAGAGTGGGGTGTGGGCAGGAGGTAGTTGGATGATTACATTCTTTCCTTTAGCTGCCAATAAAAAGTATGGAACCATAGACAGTCCAACAGCACCCTGTTAGAGCAGTTATACTCTGGGACCACACCAAATAGAGTTCAAACTCGTGGTAGTATTTATTTCAGTGATACAAATTGCAGGTGGAGAAACACAAAAAGCAGCTTTGGGCAAATTTAGTAAGCCATCTCTTGAAGTATTTGTAAATTGAACACCCAGAGAATCAAAATGCCTCCAAATGTAGCCCATATTGGAATTTGAAATAAAACTACATTCATTTAGTAAGAGTGTGTGGTACTGAAAGGCAATCTGCATTCCTATTCAAAATCTAGCTAAATATACATAGTGCTGTCATCCCTAAGGTCCAAATGCTATTTTGACATTACTTCCCAGAATTTTCTCCTGCTATAGCTCCAAGACTTGTTCTTCAAAAAAAGTACCTGAGATTTTCCTCCCAATCCTATTTTCATGCATTGTTATGGTTGATAAACAAATGATGGACGCCCTATCCTATTTAATATGCTGCTTCTTCACTCCTTATGGCCTCTAGCTAGTAAAGACATTTGATTTTTATTTATTTAAACATTTATTCCATAAACATGTATTCTCTGCTTAGCCTGAGTGTGCAATCCTGGTGCTTGGACCAGTAAAGACCAAGATGTAAAAAGCAAGAGTATTTTGTACAAGATGATCACAATAAATATTTAGTGAGTCGGTCACTATCATATAGGGAGATGGATGTAACGATTTCATTGGTGGGGCAAAATGAGAATGATCGATTGTATTTGAACTGGCAAAGAAAGGTTTTAGAGATAGATGCTTACAAGACTTGAAGGACGTCTGTAAACCGAGAAACATGCTAAGGACTGAATTTTGTATTCCCTCAAAATTCAAATGTTGAAGCCCTAGCCATTTCCCCAATATGATGATATTTAAAAGTGCGACCTTTGGAAAACAGTTAAGTTTAGATGACATTATGAGAGTGGGCTCTCGTGAGGGTATTAGAAGAAGAGGGAGAGAGATGAGAGCGCTCGCTCTCTCGTTGTCATGTGAGGACATATCTAGAAGGTGGCCAGCTGCAAGCCAGGAAGAGGGCTCTCACCAGGAATTAATTCTGCCAACTACCAGAACTGTGAGAAGTAAGTTTGCTGTTTAAGCCACCCCATCCGTGGTATTTTATTATGGCAGCAGGAGCTGCCAGAGACAAATGGTAAGGGGAATGGCACTCCGAACAGAGGGAACAGTTCAGCATTAGCAGGTGCAGGGATTTGCAATGGTGCAACCCCACTGAGCAAGGGGAGTCCTTTATGCTGCTGCATCATAGCGGGGTGTGGGGATGTCACGGGCCACCCCACCCCATACAACATTCACCTTCCCCAGGGAAGCACAAGCTTCTGCCTCCCTCAGCCGTGGTTAATTGTGGATTCTTTTGGGAATGTCGTAGGCTTCGGATGTTTTAAGGTGATTAATAAACATAAAAACATTGCTTTACAGTCTAAAAGCAGTTCCTACACGTTTCCTACCTCATCTGATCTGTCGCGCAACTGTGTAGTAAAAGGAATTCTCCCCATTTTCACCCTCGGTTTGCGCAAGACCACGGCAGTGGGTCACGTCCTCATCCTTCCTCTCCTGGCGTTGACGAGGGAGTGGGCTTCATGCTGTCCAGGGGGTCTCAGAATTCTTTCTTCATACAGAAAAGATTCTGCCTCACAGGACGGTGAGAACCATGTCTTAGGCCCCTTTTGATCACCAGCAACAAATTATGTGACAGGCTTCAATGAGGATGCTTAGTAAGTAACTGAGAAGGGAAAGAGAAGCCTTTCATTCCGCAACGGAGTTCCTGCGGCTGACGCCCTGCGCGGGTCCCACGCCCTCGGGCCGGCAGCTCACCCGGGCGCTTCTGCACCTGCTCTCCCACCTGCTCTTCCTCGTGTACCTCGCAGAACCACTGTTCACCATCACCAGGTGCTTCACTTCCCCAGACTCAGCACAGCCAGGAGCTAGTAATCGTTTATGATAAAATTAAGTGGGCTTTTCATCATTTAGTGATAATAAGAGATAATACTCAAGGCTTAAACAGTTACTTGTAGAGATTTCGGGGGGGCTGCCTGTGTGCTGCATGGCAACACCCTTTGCAGAGGGTCACTGGGACCCTAGATATCAAGACAAGGGGATTTTCATACTTGCTGCATCACACCTAGGAGAAATGCAGAGGTCAGCCCTCCTGGCTCTGAAATTCCACTTGTACTCCCAATTCCCGTAACAGTACTCAAATACCACCTAACATTTCCTAATCTTCCCTCTTTCAACGCTCTTAGTATCCCAAATACATCTCACACCGCATAGCAGGTATGTTTCTAAAAACTGTTCATGTAAACCAAATCTAAACTATTTTATGCTCTAGGAGAGAACACTTGATTTAAACCAAGGATCCGGGCACCTGGGTGGCACAGTCATTAAGCGTCTGCCTTTGGCTCAGGGTGTGATCCCAGCGTTCTAGGATCGAGCCCCACATCAGGCTCCTGTGCTAGGAGCCTGCTTCTTCTTCTCCCACTCCCCTGCTTGTGTTCCCTCTCTCGCTGGCTGTCTCTGTCAAATAAATAAAACAAAATCTTTAAAAATAAGTAAATAAATAAACCAAGGATCCAACAGAGGTAAGAACAAAAATGGCTAGATTTAATTTTTCTCACTTTATTACCACTTACTATAGTAAATATGTAATTTAAATATTCAATATATTAGAGTAAATTAAATATCTTGAATATTAAATTAAATATGTTAAAATAAATTTTAAAGGAGGAAATTCAATCATTTTTATCTTACATCTTTTGAATAGAAAGTAAAGTTCTGGAGGGAAAATTAGACAATATCTTAGGGTAAAAAGTCTGTTTTTCCTAGGGTAGGAGTCTCAGAAACTTTTCCAAAAAGCTATTTCTTTCTGTACAGATAATGAGGAGAGGATAAAAGAGGCCCACCACACAGCTTGAGCATGCTTAGAATTTAGCATACAGATATCCAAAGTATGCTGAAAAATAACTTCTTTCCTTTCTTTAACTCATCGTATCTTGCTGATGGCAGAAAAAAACTCAAATTTGCCACCCAAAGGCCACTCTCCCAGTTTTAAAAAGTCTCTTTCTACTTCACTCGGGTTTAGTTTTATAAATATACAGGCAATTCAAATTTCAAACTCCTTATAGGAGCTTAACTAATGTTCACAAGGCTGGGGAAATTTTCATTATGCCTAAAGGAGAAAAGCAACGCAGAGGACATTTTGTGAAAGGGGCCCTCCAGGGCACTGGGACTCTCCCACAGCCACACTTCCCCTGCCCAAATCAAATGGAGCTCACTCCACACACTTCCTTCCCCTGACCCTGGGCTCTGGATTCACACTTCCTGGGCTCAGGTCTTACAGATCTTACTAACAGGGCAAACTTAAGCAAGTTATTGCAATCCTCGACATGCTCATTTGTAAAATGATCAACTGCTTCATAGGAATTAATGGTAAGGATTAAATTAAATAGCACTCATAAGGGACTTTATGCCACTGCCTCTCAAACCATCTATAGTGAAATTCTAGAGGATTTTAAAATTTCCAAACAGCTGTGGAAGATACTTTAAAAAAATGCAATAAAATGAGTTATTAGAAATCATATGTGTGAATATATGTATATACACAAACGTGTGTATATGATTTTTAATAATTCATTTTATGTATATATATTGCCTATATACATACAACACTTTTCTCATTTTTTTTATAGAGAGATAAAGGCAAATATATACACAATAGCAGCTCAGATTACTGCAAAATCTTCTAGCCACTTTAATTTTTGTATTTATCTCGTCATCACTGGTGACAGTTTGCATGCTCTGGTCTGCTGGCCACCCTTTGAGTAACACTGCCTTACACAGTACAAGCACAAACACACACTCAGTGTTAGCTACTATTATGTAGATCGAGCCCCAGTAGAAAAAGCAGATAGGACATGGAGTAGTATGCAACTTACCTCAAGTTCAGTGTCCTTGGTTTATGAATAACAAGCATTCATTAAATTTGAAAGAAACATGAAAATGTCCAAACCACAACCACACTTGTAACTTTTATCCACTTACCTTAAATAAAATAAAATAAAAAAGAAATGCCTTAGAAATAATTTCATTTTACCCAGAATTGGTAAATCCTAGCTATGCATTAGAATTAGCTGGGAGAGTTTTAAAAACTGCTGCTGCCCAGGTGCCAGTCCAGAAGAGTTACATCAGAGCCTCTGTCACTGGGACATGGGCATGGAGATGCTTTAAAAGCTGCTCATGTAATTCTAGTGTGCAGGGCTTAGAAAAGTTCTGATAGAACCTATTGCTGGATAAGGCAGGACTCCGTGTTCCTACCTAGTATCAACAACACCCCACCACAGTTACGTGGGAGACCTCCCTGGAGGGGAAACATTTGTCATGGATAATTTAGATGAATAAACTTTGTGCAGATTACATTTCGGGCAGAGGAGGGTCTATATTAAACAGCTGACTGAGGAAACTAATGCATGACCCCTACAAAGGCACCCAACTTGGTTTCTCTAAATGCCTACTTGGGTGTTTTGTGAACCTCAGTAGGAGCCATTGATCAGAAAGCCTGATTAGAAAGGTGATAGGGTATACTCTCCATAACCTTTTAGATTCAGCTGGGAATTCAAGGCACACTTTTTAAAAATGAGATATCTTATTTCCTCCCTATTTCCAGAATTGCACTCAGAACTCTGACTTTTATGATGTATTATTTTTCTCATTTGGTTTCCCTTGGAAGAGAATGGAAACTCTGAGTCTTGGCCATACTTCCGTCCCATTCTGATTTCCCCACCTACTAGGCCAGAGTGCTCCACGTACTTTCCTTCATATCAATGGAATTAAAATGCATTCTGTGGCAAATGTACAATGGAGATTTATGGACTCCAGAAACATAATAAAAATTAAGCTAAATGTTGAAGTTTTCTTAAAGGGAGAGGTGCTACATTTGATGTGCTGGCCAATGTTTAGTTTGGGGGGAAAGAATTTAAACTTTCCAAGGATTCTTTTATTTTATTTGTATTCAAAATATTGGTTCCTAGACCTCCCCTGTAGTGTGGAACTCACTCTGAGCTAGTTGGGAAGGTCTTAGGGAGATACACTAACAAGTGGGGTGAATTTGATCACGTTCCAGGCAGAACTGTGTTCTCTGCTAGCGCAGAAGTTGGTGGCATGAGGGAGAAAAGATTCTGTAGGAATTCTGCAACCCATTTCTTGTTTTGCCTACTTCACATTTCTCATTCAGTCCTACCTTACAGCTCCCTGTTGGTTTTGTTTTTTTAGATTTTATTTATCCATTTGACAGCGAGAGAGACAGCAAGAGAGGGAACACAAGCAGGGGGAGTGGGAGAGGGAGAAGCAGGCTTCCGGCTAAGCAGAGAGCCCGATGCAGGGCTCGATCCCAGGACCCTGGGATCATGACCTGAGCTGAAGGCAGATGCTTAGTGACTGAACCACCCAGGTGCCCCACAGCTCCCTGTTTTAAGAGTTCCTCAGTAATTTCCCGAATCAGTTTGGATCTCTGCATTATGTTACGAGTTTTTAAAGATTCTTCTGCATGGCCCTTAACACAACTGTATTTGCTGAATGTATTTGTCGTGCTAGATTTTGAGCTTGGTGTGTGTCTTGTTCTGTTTCTAGTACCTCAGTATTTAACACAGTGCCTGGTGCAGTCTTGTTCCATAAATTTTGTTGAATGAATGAGTATGCTTCTTCCCACCAGTACCCCCCCATACGCACACATACACATTGTTTTAGCAATTTTACATATTCACCAAGAGTAGTGGAGAATATACTCATATTAAAACCCTTGTGAAGTTTTTAAGTCCTGCTTTATAAAACCCACAGACTACTCAAACTTTAGGCCATTGTTACAAAATCAGAAACCACTTTTTAAGATATAGAAGGGGTGAAACCTTAAACTTGGAGTCAGACTTGGACCTGGATCTTGAGTCTGCCACTTGCTAGCCATTTACCTAATTTCATAAAGCCCCAATTTTCACATACATAAAATGGCAAGCATTAATAACAATAATGAATAACATACCACAGACGGTGGTTGTAAGGATGGAATAAGATAA
Organism: Ailuropoda melanoleuca; assembly: GCF_002007445.2. Classification (NCBI taxonomy): domain Eukaryota; kingdom Metazoa; phylum Chordata; class Mammalia; order Carnivora; family Ursidae; genus Ailuropoda; species Ailuropoda melanoleuca. The sequence continues at coordinate 74,263,127 of NC_048226.1, forward strand.
TATATAATTTAAAAGCTAGCGGCATTTCTGGCACACAGTCCATCCTCAGTTAATGCTTGTTGAATCTGAATTTGAAAAGGGAAAAAAAAAAACAGTGATACCAATTTTGGATGGAAGGGTTCCCGCTCAAACAGGCTGTTTAAAGGTGAGAAGGCTCAGAGTGTCACTCACCATGACTGCTCCCTGGGCTCCTCAGCCACAGCTCCTACAGGACTATCTTTTATTCCACCTGTGGTTTCTGGAGTCACATCAGAGGTTTGGGGTCATTTGAATTAATATTCCCTCTATAACAATATCAGGCAATCTGAAACTCCTATTTTTTGTCTGGATGATTTTTTTAAAAACCGGACCCAAACTTATTCTAGAAACTACAGTATAAAATAATACATTGGTTTACTGACTGCTTATGAAATTAGTTCTAAAAAGTTTACCTAATGTTACACTCAGGAACTCACAAACTTTGTTTTACTTTGATCTCCTTAATTTATTTTGAGAATACTTTGTACCTACTTTTGTTCTATGTAAGTCTTGACTTTATCCAAAATCAATAACATTTTTTTAAAGATTTTATTTATTTATTCGACAGAGATAGAGACAGCCAGCGAGAGAGGGAACACAAGCAGGGGGAGTGGGACAGGAAGAAACAGGCTCATAGCAGAGGAGCCTGATGTGGGGCTCGATCCCATAACGCCGGATCACGCCCTGAGCCGAAGGCAGATGCTTAACCGCTGTGCCACCCAGGCGCCCCCAAAATCAATAACATTTTGAACTGTTAACTTCATAACAACTTACAAAGATTGTGACTTTAAGTAAATTATTTAACCTCTTTGTGCCTAGTTTTCTTAACTCTTACATGTTCCATAAATTCTTACATGGGAATGATAACTTATCCAGTGTTCTCTTGATCATTGAATAAGTTAATTCATGCAAAGCATGTATCTGGCACCTCATAAGAATTTAATGAATATTTGCTACTTTAATAGTGCTGAGTGGATGGGCTACACACACACACAAAACTATCCAGAGCCTTAAGCAATAATTACTACTTGTAGTGATTTTATCTGAATATATAACTATATTAATTCATTGTGCTCATTTGTATATTAAACAGGTATTTTCAGCTTCCATGTAATTGAGGACCAGTGCATAGGGAGTCTTTAAAAATCTCACTAGTGCACAGAAATATTCCTGAGTGCTCTGTAGAGTTTTTCCAACTGACCACCCACGTCAGAATATCTCTGGTGCTTGTAGAGACGGAGATGACAATGCCCATGAATGACAATCTGCGGGTATGGAGCCAGGGAATACACATTTTTAAAAAACTCATTAAGCAATCTCTATACATGCTGAAATTTGTAAATAGCTATAATAGATTTAATTTGTTGATTCTGTATCGCCATGACTTGTTTGCGACAGTATCATCATACCTTAGTATAGTAGGTAACACAGAAAAATGCACGGTTGGCCTAATTCACAGAAACCAATGTCACTGAACAATTACTGAATGCCTCTATGTGTCAGGCACTAAGTGCTGAGTATTTAAAGATACCTAAGGCTAGGGGCGCCTGGGTGACTCAGTTGTTAAGCGTCTGCCTTCGGCTCAGGTCATGATCCCAGAGTCCTGGGATCGAGCCCCACATCGAGCCCCACATTGAGCCCCATATCGGGCTCCCTGCTCAGTGGGAAGTCTGCTTCTCCCTCTCCCACTCCCCCTGTTGTGTTCCCTCTCTCACTGTGTCTCTCTCTGTTAAATAAATAAAATCTTTAAAAAAAAATAAAAATAAAGATACCTAAGGCTAGGTTTCTTCACTGGAGATGCATACACTCTAGTGAAGTTGCTTATAGTCTAGTTTCAGAGACTACCTCTGGAAATATTCTCATAAAGTCTTGTCAGATCACCAAGATCCAGGTCGTAACCGCTACTGTCTGAATCTAATGATTCCTTTATGTAGAAACGGTATTCTATAATAAGCACACAAGCAGAAGAGAAATCCATCAATTAATCAACAAACAGATCGCACAGCAGTATGTTGACAAATGTTAAAAGCAAGGAGAAAAATAAAATCTCTCTGATGTGGAACCAAGGTTAACCCTACCATAGAAGCCATTCATGCAATATACCAGAACTCTGACCTACCAAAAAGCCAAGTACACAGTTCTAGAAGAGGCACTTAGTTTTCCCAGGGTGGGGATGTTCCTGGGAAAGGGTCGTAAAGCTAGAGTGCTTAACATTACTCAGGGGGGGCGCCTGGGTGGCACAGCGGTTAAGCGTCTGCCTTTGGCTCAGGGCGTGATCCCGGCATTATGGGATCGAGCCCCACATCAGGCTTCTCCGCTATGAGCCTGCTTCTTCCTCTCCCACACCCCCTGCTTGTGTTCCCTCTCTCACTGGCTGTCTCTATCTGTGTTAAATAAAAAAAAATAAAATAAAATAAAAAACATTACTCAGGGTTTCCTGCATCCTCCTACATTGCAATGATAGCTAACATTCAACAGTAAATTGGAGCGAGCTCAGCTCTAATGGAAATCTCTCTCTTACACGTTCAAACACTTTTATTCCTCTGGAACCTCAGAGATACTGTTGGAGGCCACAGGCACCCTGGTTCCCCACCAATGGATCCCTCTCAAAATTCAACAAAGCCCTGACTCAGTCACTCAGAATCCTCCTACATTGCAATGATAGCTAACATTCAACAGTAAATTGGAGCGAGCTCAGCTCTAATGGAAATCTCTCTCTTACACGTTCAAACACTTTTATTCCTCTGGAACCTCAGAGATACTGTTGGAGGCCACAGGCACCCTGGTTCCCCACCAATGGATCCCTCTCAAAATTCAACAAAGCCCTGACTCAGTCACTCAGAAGTTTGTCAAGAACAGTCTAGAAGAGGAGCTGCAAAAGAAAGCTGTAACTAAAATAATTTTTTAAAAAATAGGTCAGGTAGGTACAATAGCTTGAAACAATAAATCTTCCATGCTGGTTTGTCCTGGAAAATCATAAAATTTAAAGTGTACACATTTTTATAAAGCAAATATTGAATGTGCCGAGGCTAATAGTGAATAATCTTTAACATTTCACTTTTTCTCCTACTCCTCATAAAAAGAAGAGGTCTTTTTTGTAAATTAAAATGTATTTGTTCTTATCTAAACCGACTGTGATTTGTCTAGTTTAGATATTCAGAGGGACAACCAAGTGGATAGAAAGCACAAGACACATATTGAGCTTTCCCCAAATCCTGAAATTTCTCTACATTAGAGTAAAAAAAAAAAATAGGAGGCATATATCATTTGCATTTTTCACCACTAATTGAAGAGCCAGTTTCTAATGGAAGAACACGAGCTGAAAAGGCGCCAATAAAATAGCCACGGGACTGCTTTCTCAGTACAAATAGCATTTGTGGTTTCAAACTGGGAGTCTCTGTGGCTGGGTTCAGTGAACAACGACTCAAATAAAACTTTGTGTAGCTGTTCCGACAAGCAGGAAATGTGTAAACATTCTCAAAACCCACCAAAGCCTGTCAGGTAAGGGAACTGCCATGCTTCTGTTTTGCCACAGTGTCCCCCTCTTCATTCCTTAATGAATGGTCACCTGGTCAGTTTCTTCAACTCAAAATGTAGTCCCCTGTCATCCTAGGACCAACCTGAATTTGACATTTTATGCGAACTGTAAAAACTCACGCATCTACGCACATACACACACACAACTGTGAGGCAGCCCCAGCCCCAGTCTGAGCTATTGTTTTGCCTTTGAGCTCACTGAAAAGTCCTTTTGAAAAAAGAAAAAGGAAGAAGAAAAGGAGAGGGGAACGAAGGAAGGAGAGATAGGGGGAGAAAGGAAAGAGAAAAGAAAAAAAAGGGGGGATCTTCAATGGGATGGTAGAGAGAAATGTTGGGCCACCCAAAGAATACCCCTCTAGGTGTTTCTAGCTTTCAAGGGCACTCTTTGTATTCAAGTCAGACTCATTCAGTGACTGAGACAAAACCAAAACCCAAGTCTCAACTTTGGGGCTCTTCTTGTTCCAGCCATCTCCCATGAGGCCATGTAGAAGAGAGAAAGTGTTTATTTATTGCTCTATTATGACTGAAACCAGCATTATTTGGCAGTTACTTTCCAAAAAATTTAATGTTAAAACTTCAATTTCATGAAACAACGGGTTTGGTCAAGGCCAAAATGCTTTGAGAGTAACTTTTTTTTCTCATGGTATTTCCATTGCTGGGGCTAGCCAAAACCCAAACTACATACCCAGATGAAAATAAACATAAATCAGAAAACCCCAGAAATGGTCTGAGCCTAGTGTGAAGAGTGAATGAATGATGACTTAGGTTTAGCTTGTATTTTATCTGAACTAGATCCTTGATTTCTATTCTTTTCTCTTTTTTTTCTTTCTTTTTTCTTTCTTTCTTGCTTTCTTTCCTTTTTATTTTTTTAACTAGTTAGATCAGGATTTCTTTCTACTCCCTGTTGGTTTAGATCCTTGATTTTTATACAAATAAAATTGTTATAGTACCCCCCAAAAGAAATATGCAGAAATTTAGCCTATTCCATTAAATATCAGGCAGATTCCAGTGACTGATGACATATCACAGTTATTTCTCCAGTTATTACTGGTGAGGGGGTCCAACTAGGAATTGACCTTTCTTTACAATAATATAACAAATATGACAATAATATATAATAATATAATAAAAGGAAACCCTGAGTCTCTACTCCCCAAATTACTTGTCCTTGGAGAAAATGTGGTAGCACCTTTTTGTGAGTTGTACCTTAATATTAGAAGTAACTGAGTCAGAAATTCACTGAGTTATTACCATTTTATTTGTTTGTGGACTTGGTGACTTTTTTTTTTCTAATATGGACAGGATGAAGCACATAAAAGCATTTACTAAAGGACATATTTTTGCCTGAAAACAAGCCCTGTGTCTGCCCCCACAGGATGTCGGTCCTCTCCGCAGACCTCGTGTTGATTACCCTCTGTGGGAAGTAGCGGTCAACTCTAATTAACTAATTTACTTTCAACAAGTGTTTAATTAGGGCCTTTGCCCATATGTTGTGCTCTTTTGAAGATTCTTCACAATGTAGGAACTTTATTAAAATACAAAGAATTAGTCTGGTTCTCTGACATGAGAGGACTTTGACCTTGTAGGAAATAATGGGAATCAGCTGACAACTATCAAATTCAATGAATATATATTGAACAACTTAGAAGGGCATCAAGCCATCCACCATGGGCATAAAGTTCTATGCCTACAGAGAACAGGACTGAAGGTGAATACCTGAAAACCAAAGTGCAATATTCCAAAGAAGCAAAATTATAATCACTGATGGTGGATTGAGAATAATAAATATTTTTTTGACTAGTAACTGAGTATCAGATACTTCCTGCACTCTATCTCGATGAGTGCTCACAAGAATCCTACAACCAATATCATCGTCATTTTCAGGGTCCTGGGTTAGAGCCCCAGGTGCGGCTCCAAGCTCAGTGGGGAGTCTGGGATGCTCGCTTTCCCTCTGCCACCCCTATCCTGTGCACACACTCTCTCTCTATGGTAAATAAATAGATCTTAAAAAAATCACCCTCATTTTGTCGGTAAGGCAACAGAGACAGAGAAGGGTTAACTGGCCTTGGTCACAGCTGACAGGCTGCAGACTTGAGATGTAAACCAGGACAATCTTAGGGCAAGGCAGACCTACATTAAAGAGGTGCTTCCCAAAGGTGTCTAGAGGAATCCCCAGGGAAGCTGCTTGAACTGCAGATTCTAACTCAGTGGGTCATGGGTAAGGTCTGAGAGTCGGCATTTTTTTTTAAAGATTTTATTTATTTATTCGACAGAGATAGAGACAGGCAGCGAGAGAGGGAACACAAGCAGGGGGAGTGGGAGAGGAAGAAGCAGGCTCATAGCAGAAGAGCCTGATGTGGGGCTCGATCCCACAACGCCGGGATCACGCCCTGAGCTGAAGGCAGAGGCTTAACCGCTGTGCCACCCAGGCGCCCCCGAGAGTCGCATTTTTAACAATGCTCCACTTACTACTCATGCTACTGACCTTCCAACCACACTCTGAATAGCAAGGACTTAAAGCGACAGTGAGGATTTCAATAAACTAAGATGTGGTGAACATGTCAGAGGCTATTGGGAATCAGGGAGGGTCAGCAAGTTAATCAATGACATGGAGCTAAAAAAAAAAAAGAGCTCAGGAGAGGCCCCCAACTGGCTCAGTCAGTAGAGCATGTAACTCTTGATTTGGGGGTTGTGAGTTCAATCCCCATGTTTGGTGTAGAGATTACCGAAAAACAAAATCTTAAAAAAACAAACAAACAAACAAAAAAAACTCAGGCTCCAGGGCCAGACTGTGACTATAAATCCTTTACTCTTTCTCCCTCAAGCAGTAAGACTATGTGTTTTAAAACACAGGCATAGAGGAAGTAACAATTAAAATTGGAGTTTAACAATTGTCTCTTAGGATGGTCCTGTCCTGGCTAAAACTGATTCCACACCACATTGATTGCCATCCTTGAAGACCAGAGCGTAGGAAATGGAGCGTGCTTGTTACACTGCAAAAACTCTACCATCATAGAGCAGGTAAGAATGAACGCATTGCTGGGGTAAACTGAGGCTTTTTTCCCCAGAGGAGGCACAATGGGTAGGAGTTAAGTGTAGAGTCAGGCTGCTTTGAATCCCAGCATCACCCACTAGCTGTTTGACCTGGACTGAGTGACTTAACATTTCTGTGCTTCTGTTTATCTATAAAATGAAGATAATTATAGCACCTGCCTCTGAAGATTTTTCCAGGTATTACATGGGATATCATTGAAACGTGCTCAAAACACTTCCTAACATTTAAGAAAAGCTTGTGTTTCTGTTAGTCAGTCTAACCTTGTTCTACCTGATTTGCTGCACGTCAAATTAGCTCTGACAAACCAGTGGAGAAGGAGCAATGGTAAAAATGAACCTAATTAAGGTAGAGGGAAAAAGAATCTTTAAAACTCAGCTCTGTCAGTAATTTGCTGACCTTGGACAATTCACTGAATATCCCTGGGCCTCAGCTTCCTCACCTGTAGAAGAAAGAGTGTTGAGTGGACTGGAAATTTCAGACATTTTTCCCGATATAATAAAGTTCTATAATTTTATTATGGAATGGGAAAGGAGAGGAGATACATGGGAATAAGAATTACTTGCAAAGCTTTTAATAAGGCTGTTCGACCCCACTCCCCAGATTCCTAGCCCTCCAATTTAGTAAGTTTAAAAAGAGACATTGAAGCTTGCATTTTAATAAGTACCTCCTATGATTCTGATGCATGTTGTCCCCATCATTTGAGAAATGCTGTCCTAAGTAACACAGAAAAAAAAAATCCAGTGTAGAATTGCAGTTTTTGCAAATAATCCTTATATACGTGATCCAGATATGGATAAATGAAATACCCGTGGAACACATACCCTATGTCATGCATGCAATAAATAAGAGATATTTTATGTGTATGTGTATAAAATACTCGGTTTTCACAAAATCCCTGCAGATGTTTTAAGCTGGACTTCAAGTTATGTGAGCCTATTAATTTCCTTTTTTTTTTTAAAGATTTTATTTATTTATTTGAGAGAGAGAGACAGCCAGCGAGAGAGGGAACACAAGCAGGGGGAGTGGGAGAGGAAGAAGCAGGCTCTTAGTAGAGGAGCCTGATGTGGGGCTCGATCCCAGATGCTGGGATCATGCCATGAGCAGAAGGCAGACGCTTAACGACTGCGCCACCCAGGCGCCACTAATTTCCCCCCTTTTTTTTAGAAGAAAGGGGAGGGGAGGGTGAGAGAGAGGGAGAATCTTTTTTTTGTTTTTTTAAGATTTTATTTATTTATTCGACAGAGATAGAGACAGCCAGCGAGAGGGAACACAAGCAGGGGGAGTGGGAGAGGAAGATGCAGGCCCATAGCGGAGGAGCCTAATGTGGGGCTCGATCCCACAACGCCGGGATCACGCCCTGAGCTGAAGGCAGATGCTTAACTGCTGTGCCACCCAGGTGCCCAGAGAGGGAGAGTCTTAAGCAGGCTCCACACCTACTGTGGAGCCGGACGTGCGGTTGGATCTCACAACCCTGAGATCATGCACGGAGCCAAAATCAAGAGTGGGATGCTTAATGGACAGGGCCACCCAGGCACCCCTATTAATTTCCTTTTTATTTAAGCCATGTTGAGTTGGGGTTTTGGTTCCTTCCAGCCAAAAATACCCCAACTAATTCACATATTCTATTCCAGGCACTGCAGGTTTAAATAAGTTTCCCCAAAAAGCTCAATGACTCATGATAGAGGAAGAGTATCAGACTAGTTAATTTGTGATAAATTTCAAAACAGATTTATTTAAGACGTTATGGAAACACTGGGTAGGGATAGCAAAGCTTTAGGAGAAGGGAGCCTAAACTAATTCCTAAAAAATGAGCAAACACACTGAGTGAGAAGGGCATGGCAGGCAAAGGGACTGGCATGTGCTAAGGTTCAGATCTAGGAGAAAGCTGGGCTTCCCTGCCTGGCTCGGTAGTATGGACTATCAGAAGATCTATTCAGGCAACAAAGAATGATTTTGTCTCCTCTGGGCACCATGTGGCAAATTTATCTGGGATAATATTACCTTGAAGCTGACAGAACTGAGTTCAAGTCTCAACTTTGCACCTTATTAGCTGTGTGATCCTGAGTAAGGTCCTTAATCTCTCCAAGCCTCCATTTCCTTGTCTTAAAAGTAGGGTAAATGATGCCTAATTTGCCAGTAGTTTAAATTTGGAAGATAATGAGTATAAAGTGCTTGGCACATTATTTTTATTATTAGTTTGATTATGATTGGCACCTACGTGCTAAGAATGCAAAGAGAAAAAGACATTGTCCGTGCTTTTGGGGTGCTTAACATTTAGTTGGCAAGAATAAAATGCAAGCAAATAGTTTATTGAGACTGGAAATGCACCAGAGAGCATGAGAAGCACACCTTTTGATTGTAACAAATTAGTTCATTTGAACGTAATAGAAACAGGTGATCAAGGTTTCATTTAAGGTCATGGTTTCCATAGCTGCGTGGAGAATTGATTGTAAGTAGAGGCAGTGGAGTGGGGAAGAGGCCGTCCTTATGGAAGGTGATGAGAGAGGGGGATCTAGGAAGCAGTGGCTGCATAAAGAAACCTCATAGATTTGCGAGATATTTAGGAGATTGACTGGATTTGGATTTCATGCCTGAGCTAAAAGTCTCGGGTGATGCTCGTGTTCCTAGTTTGGGAATGTTTCATATTGATGTCGTCCCGGAGAATGCGCAAAGCGAGAGGTAGAGCTAGAATCCTCATTGTGCTCGCCTGATCCGCCCGACGCTCGGCCGCCAATGAATGATTCCGTCCCTGAGATTTGCGTCATCGAAGTGCGACTTTCAGCGTGCGGCCTTACAGCTTGCCATTTGTGTCTAAACTTTTCTATATTCAGGTGTTCTCAAAGTTCAGTCCTTAAGCTAGCAACATCAGCATTATGTTGGAACTTGTTAGACCTGCAGATCCTTGGGCCTGATTCCAGAACGACTGAATCAGAAATTCTGAGACTGGGCCTCACGGTCCGGGATCGAACAGCTCACCAGGTGATCCCGATCCAGGCCGGATTTTGTAGAATCACGAGTCTACAACCTTCAGCACACCAGGTGATTTGTAACATCCTGGTTTGTGCAAGAGGAAACAGCTCCGGCTCCAGCAACATTGTGCCAGTTGCCAAGGAGGAGAACCATGGCTTCTGTTGAAGGGCACTGGAGCAACATACTGGAACCTTTCCACAATGCAGGTAAGCTCCCACTGGGTGAATCGCAGTGAGTTTGGGAAGCTCCGTAGCTGATCGGGCACAGTCTGAGCCTTCCCCAGGCAAACTGCAACACTCAGAGTAGCCATGGTATTTACCACAAAACTAAGTCAGGATTAGTCTGGTATCAAAACTCCCAACCCCACTAGGAGAATGATGGGGGTTGAGAGGTAATCAAAAAGAAAAGTGTCCCTCAAGCATGCTTCTTGTGCACACTGGGCCATTCTACTATTTTCACAGACAAGCCTACTCAAACTCCACAAGGCAGATATAATAGCCCATCATGCCAGGTCAATAGGTAGAATTTCAAGGGTCAACAAGCCATAGTCTTAAAGGCTCCTATTACAAGTAGGCCACCAGACAGATGCTCAGTTGTGCACTGGCCTCTGTGGCACAACTCCATGCTTCTTGGAGAGAAGGGGGAAGGTTCCTTGGCTCTTAGGGAAAGGGGATTAATCCCATCATGACCCCTAGGTCTCTCAGGTCCTAACTGCCCCGTCTGACTAAATGGCATTCCTGGGTGGGCTGCAAAGTTTGACAGTTGCTATGAAATCCCTTCCTGTCAGTTTTCAGAATAAAACCTTCCAGACAGAAGTCATTTTTTTCTCATTAAATAACTTATTCCCTCATCAAATGAGCTCTTTTGTCAAAATAGGTTTGAAAATACATAATTTAGATTGCCTGTCCTTGAAGATACAAAAACTCCAGTTCTAAGATCCTCCTTAATGACAAGAGGCCGTGTGGGGCTATCTAGCTAACTGCAGCTGCCGATCATGAACGCTGCTTAGTTTCTTACCATTCATCTGCTCCCTGACCCTCTAAGCTAATTACGCTCACAGCCCTTCTCACAGACATCCATGGGCAAGATCTAGACATGGAGGAGGTCAAACGGGAGACTTCTCATCATTTTGTTTTTCTTTAGCCTTAATAGGAATTGTTCAGTGTAAGTAGTCATCCAGCTAATTCTGACCTAGTCCTGTGGGTCATCCGCAACATTTTTCTCTACAGCATTGTCTTCCAGTCAGCACTGTGGCTATCACCTCTGGACTCTCAGAACATACTAAGCTCTAACTGAGTGACCTTGGGCAAGCTTTTATTCTATGCAGCCCTCACTTTCCTCATCTGTAAGATGAGAGAAGTTGTGATGATTAAGTAAAAGAAGGCATGCAAAGGTTACTGTGAGATCTAGTGCACAGTGATGCATAAATGTTAGCACTGAGATGATAATGACGATTTTAGTAGACTATTTTGGTGCTCCTCCCAGATTCCCTTGGACCCCTTTACACATTTTTCTGTGCTTTTCCTCAGAGGCTTTTAACCAATGGCTGTTTGGTGTCGAAATATGGAAGCCCCAGGGGTCGCTGGGACCACAAGGGTACTCTGGAACTAAAGAAACAAAAAGTTCACAGACGTGAAGGCAAGTGATCCTTCTTGCTGTAACAGAATGGCTTTGGCATAGTTTTATGCTGATACTTCTTGGCTTTGTGGTGATTTGCAGCGTCATTGCTCACATCAATGTCAGTACCAGTGCGCATGCCAGCTTAACCTGATGAATGAAGCCATAACCTCATGAATGGGCCAGTAGCTTCAGGGCCCAGGGGAGGGTGGGGAGGTAGGCAATAGTAGGGGTAAATCATTGGTAGCCACAACTAGCCATGTGGGAAATTTTATAGAAATTCAGAGGACTTTATTTGTGAACACTGTAAGTTTTTCCAGTATAACTAAGGAGTCTTCAAAGTGACCTAAAAGTCCATTAATAGTAAATAAAGAAACAGAATCAGAAAACTGTAGCATAATACTGAATCAGTATGAGTTTTCTCCATGACTTATAAGATGCAAGAGTGACTGTTACAAATCTTCCTACCTTCCCACACCTCCCTCACCCCACAGGACCACAGATGAGGAAGCAGGAGGAAGGGCTAGGAACCCTAGGTGGGCTGGCCAAAGGAGAACTCTGAGTTCTTGCCCAGATTCTTCTTGTCCACTGTAATTTAGCTGACTGAGACTTGGTCACCAACAGTCTATAGTATGAAGTCTGCCCCTCAGCAGTCTGTCTTCACATCTGACCTTTTCATCTCTATCCCTACCTTCTGTCCCCCCATTGCAGAATACTCTGTGAATTGTCAATCCCACTAGTGCGTGATATCAGAGAGTTTGCAATAAATTATTAATGCTGATATTTATTTTTCTGTATCTATTGAATCCGGCTCAGCCCTGCACCACGTGTGGGAAATCTAACTGCAACTCCTTTTTATGGGTTTTCTTCCCTTCCAATGGCCATCTGAGAATCCTGGAACTTCCTGGTAAAAGAAGTCTCCAAGTCCATAAATTCTTTTCTGCCATTTCTGATTGACCAGGCCCTTGTGGCTCATTTAAGGGCACTTTCCTATAGCAAACCGGTCTCCAGGACCTTCCAACCAGGCTCCTCCTAAAACAGCGGTACTCAATGCCATAGCTCTTAATACTGGTTCCCCAATACGTGGTCACCTTACCTGACTGCCTGTCACCTTGAGGGTCCCATGTGCTACCCCTCTTTGCTCCAGCATGATTTCATTCACCCCATCAAATAGAATCATTCTTCTCTGTTCATTCTGATTTAGAAAAATCTAGCTCTAAGTTTTCATAATAATAATAAGAATAGCAATAGTTTACATTTCGTGAACAGTTTTATTTCCAATACTATGGTGAAAACTGAAGTGACAGTGAATATAATATTAAAGAACTTACTATCTAATTAAAAAAAACCAGAAAATATGTGGAGAACTATACCACATGGTACTAAGTTCTGTCACGGTAAAATTAATATGGCAAAAAAACAGTAGTGTCCATTTTTTGAGAATTTACTATCTCCTTTGCATTGAGCCAAGCATGTCCACTTATATAGTCTGTATCTCTTCCATTTATTCCTCATAACATAGTGTTTTAGGTACATTTTGAGATTTATGAGGTACAGAGGTTAAGTAACTTCTACAATGTCTTCAGATAATAAGTGTCAGTGCTAGGATTTGAATCCAGATCTACTGACAAAACCTACTTCATCTTATCCCCTTTCCCATCCCACCATGAGCACATAACAAAGGGTATTGTATTCAGTCTTGGGGCCTAGGGAGAGGCCCTTCATGGAAAGGATGGAAATCATATTTAAGAGGATACCAAAAGAATATTTAGGAGTTAGCCAGGCAAAATGGTAAGTGTGTAGCTGTGTGTGTGTGCATGCACATCGGCGTTGGAGAGGGGAGATAAAAGGTAGATAGACTAGCAAGTGCAAAAGTCCAGAGTCAACGAAGTATATAATTCATTACTAGTGATGTCTGCTGGTACTTTAGAGATAGAAAAGATGGGGAACTTCAAATTTAATAAAAACTTAAACTGTTCCAAAGGTGATAGAAGCCACTCATAGTTTTTTTTAAGAAGGAATTAGCAAAATAAGATTTACCCTTTAGAAAGATTACATTGTATACAGTATGCGGAATGGGCTATAGTTGGTATATCTGGAAGTGGGGAGGTCTCAATCTTCCCCTAAATGTGCATGTGTCTTGAATGTATTTTCGTGTATAACTATGGTAGTATACCATATCTTTGTGTTTTATCTTTGTGTACTGGATTCATTTATTCAACAAATATTTACAGAGTGTTCTCAGGCAAGGACATTACACTATCCCTCATGAATATAGATGTAAAAATATTTAGCAATATACTAGCAAATCAAACTTAGCAGTATGTAAAAGAATAATACGTCGTAACCAAAAGAATTTTAATCCAGGTGCTTAAGGTTGGGTTTGCATTTTTTTAAAAAAATCAAAGTAATTTATCACCTTATCAGAAAAAAGGGAAGAAATCATGTGATTATTTTAATGAGTACATAAAAATATTTGACGGAATTCCACACCCACTCAGAAAAAAAAATTAGCAAACTGGAAATAGAAGAGTATTTCCTCAGGCTTCTAAGGACATGTACAAACACCCTATAGCTACCTAATATTGATCTTAAAGAACAAGACTGAGCACTTCTCCTCTAAGATTAGGAACAAGGCAATGATGTACACTCTCACCACTTCTATTCAACATTGTAGTGGGTGTCTTATCCAGCCCAATAAGACAAGAAAGAGAAATAAAAGGCATAAATATTAGAAAGATATAATTAAAGTGATCAAGTCCAATTCCAACTGTTGGTTCAGATGTTTCTGCTGGCACAGAACACTACCACCCCTGGTGTCTGGAATAGAGTAAAACAAATGCTTTCTCTCTAGCACAAAACCAGGAATCACCAAAAGCAATTTGCTTTCACTCATCAGGGTAGCAGTAACTTTTCCTATTTTGCCTAGAATTAGGTAACCTCTCCAGCTCTGATCCATAATCAAATTCTCAGGAAATTTGATTGTCTTAGCATCCTACAGGATGCCCCATCAATGCTCTTCATTTTTGATACCATTTTCATAGGCACTAGAAAACAGAAAGTGGCAGATATTATAAATGTTTTTTGTAGGACAGAAGGTAGGAACTAACCCCCCCCCCAAAATGCAGGGATTTTCCACCTTGGTTAAGTTTCTGGGGATCCAGTAGTCTGGGATACGTAGGGATTGTTCTCTCCAAAGTGAAAAATAAGTTGTTATACCTACTGTATAGTCACAATTTCAAAACTACTGATATCTTTTGTTAGACCTCTTTAGACTTTTGAGACAATTTATAACATATTTTGGTTAGTATTTTGACCAACGTACTAAGTGACCCAAAGGTCTACCAGTTTTGAGTAGAACCTGAGAAAGCTCTCCAGCTTGTCCAAATATAGACCAGGGGAACTCAGTGGAACCAATTAAATTAAAGCATTTTTGGAAGACCAGATTATTGTTTGAAGTCTCTAGTAAGCCCCAATAAGAGAATCACAGTAGAGGTTATGGAGAAAAACTATGGTCTTCTACAACTATTCCCCTTTTAAAGAAAAACAGCTCTTGGTTTGCAATTGGACACTGACAGAGAGTGACTGTGGAAAGCAAGATGTCAGAGCAACCATCAAGGACTGGGTATGAACTGTTATACCAGCAGATAAAGCTGGGCGTGTCCACAGCACTCTGTCTTCAAGCGGAACTATAACTGGGCAGGGCTTTGAAATTATAAACTGCTTGAACAGTTAGCTTGCATTTCCATTGAAACTACTTCTATGGCACTGCTACCTATTATGGCCTCATGGGAAATCCTATAAGAAGGATGACCAAGAAAGAAAGAAATTGAGCTTACTACAAAGATTGTTCTGCTTCATATGCTGGCATGGGCTTGAAATGACCAGGATTATCCTTGGAAGAAACGTGGGAATGGATATCCTAATAGAACCTTCCTAAGATACCTCTCTTCGTATAGTAGTTTGGGACTGTAAAAATGGCCATGCAAGATATAACTTTGAAAAGAAATCTTAATATTCAGTGGGAAAAGCTCTTGTTGTTTTGTGTTGTTCTGTGACCTTTAATTTTTTGGTCAAACATAAAAAACTTTGTCCCTATCAACTACAAATATATGGGGAAATTAAAAAATAGTAAAATTAATATTTATGCAATACACTGTAATTTGAAACATTAGAAACATTGAAAATTATTTTCTTTATAAAAAAAGGGAAAGCTTATCAAAAGTAGTTTAAACAGTGATTGCCTTCTTGTCGTGTAAATTACAAAATGGAGAGAGCTTTCTTTTCTATGCCTTAGTGAACTTCCATACTCTTTTTTTATCCATCGAACATTTCACTCTTTGCACTTAGAGTGTCATGAAGTATCTCTGAGAGTTCTTTTAATGTTTCCATGTGCTTTTTTTTGGAGGGGTCAGCATCACTTCCTTGGAATATCTTCACTTCTTGTCACAACCACTTTCTTCACTTACATCAGTAAGTTTGCCTTCACTAAGTTCCTCTAGCTACATATCTGGAGTCCCTCAAATGGCAAAAATGTCAACATTCTCAAGGTCAGCTGTTTCTTCTATAACTCCTTTTACATTTGATTTGAATTTCACTCCCAGCATTAACAGTTTTCACTTCTTTGTCCCATGTCTATCTTTGTGGGCTAATTCTCTTTTACATTTTTGTAAAATTCAAATGGGTTTATCATTGGGAGATAAAGAAGCGTCAGGTGACAGACTTTGCTGTGTGTGAACTGAGTAACAGATGAGCAGTGACCAGTCACTAGTAGACTTTGGAAGAAGTGACACAATTGGTCACTGATCATTATGTGTATCTGTTGTTTACATAGTGATTTGTAGATTGAAGAGTTGGCAGTGAAGTTTATGCTTTATGCAATTTCTCATAGTTCATATACCAGGGTAACTAAAATTTGAATTGTGTTGAGACTAAACCATGATATTTACTTAACTAAACCATGATAAGTGAAATTTGTGCGTATCAGAACCATACAAAGTAATAAGTGCTGGTATATTGGTAATCCACTTTTCGTTGAAGGACAGATGGTCTAGGGCATGGGTCTATACTGATCTTCAGACATGGTTTGTCTATTTGTTCAGAGACTCAGAAGGGAGAATTTTTGCAGATTAGTGTCAAGGAGGGTTTATTATTTTTTTTTAATTCAATTTGCCAACATGTAGTACATCATTAGTTTCAGATGTAGAGTTCAGTAAGTAATTCATCAGTTGCATAAAACACCCAGTGCTCATCACATCACATGTCCTCCTTAATGCCCATCACCCAGTTACCTCATCACCCCACCAACTTCCCCTCCTGCAGCCATCAGTTTGTTTCCTATAGTTAATAGTCTCTCATGGTTTGTCTCACTCTCTGATTTCTTCCCATTCAGTTTTCCTTCCCTTCCCCTATGATCCTCTGCACTGTTTCTTATATTCCACATATGAATAAAACCATATGATAATTGCCTTTCTCTGATTGACTTATTTCACTCAGCATAATACCCTCCAGTTCCATCACGTCAATGTTACTGGTAAGAGCTCATCATTTCTGATGACTGAGTAATATTCCATTGTGTGTGTGTGTTTGTGTGTATATATACACACATACACACTACATCTTCTCTATCCATCTATTGATGGATATCTGGGCTCTTTCCACAGTTTGGCTATTGTGGACATTGCTGCTATAAACATTGGGGTGTAGGTGCCCCTTTGGATCAGTACATTTGTATCTTTGGGGTAAATACCTAGTAATGTAATTGCTGGGTCGTAGGGTAGCTCTATTTTTACCTTCTTGAGGAAACTCCATACTGTTTTCTAGAGTGGCTGTACCAGCTTGCATTCCCACCAACAGCGTAAGAAGGTTCCCCTTTCTCCACACCCTTGCCAACATTTGTTGTTTCCTAACATTAATTTTAGCCGTTCTGACTAGTGTGAGATGGTATCTCATTGTGGTTTTGATTTGTATTTCCATGATGCCAAGTGATGTTGAGCATTTCTTCATGTATCTCTTAGCCATTTGTATGTCTTCTTTGCAGAAATGTCTGTTCATGTCTTCTGCCCATTTCTTGATTGGATTATTGGTTCTTTGGATGTTGAGTTTAATAAGTTCTTTATAAATCTTGAATACTAGCCCTTTATCTGATATGTCATTGGTAAATATCTTCTCCCATTCCATAGGTTGACTTTTAGTTTTGTTGACTGTTTCCTTTGCTGTGCAAAAACTTTTTATCTTGATGAAGTCCCAATAGTTCATTTTTGCTTTTGTTTCCCTGGCCTTTGGAGACGTGTCTAGCAAGAAGTTGCTGTGGCTGAGGTTTTGGAAAGGGTCTTATGGTCCCTTCAGAATGGGCCTGAAGTGTGATAACGGTTGTATCACATGTCAGTGTTCACAAACGGTGTCTTTTGTGGAAGAGACTCTCAAAAATAACATGAACAGGATGGTATATCCTGTGTATGTCAGGTCAAATTCATCCCCATTCCCCCAGATGTTTCATCAGTGAACTCAGGAACAATGTGCCATGATCGCAAAGATGTATGTACTTTATACAAGATCAGCAACATAGACTGCTCTCACCAAGCCTGGCCAGATTACCCCCACTTTGGATACACAAAGTCTAAAGACACAAATACTGAGTCCCTAGAGATCAAGCCAGCTATCTGATAAAAACGTTGATTTTATTGCAGCCTTACCATTATTGTCTTAGTCATTTCTGGCTGCTATAATAAAATACCACAGACTGGGTGCCTTATAAACGATAAAAATTTATTTTTCACAGTTCTCGAGGCTGACAGTCTGAGATTAGGATGCTGGCATAGTCAGGTGAGGGTCATCTTTGGGGTCTCAGACTTCTTTACTGTTCTCAAAAGTGTCTAGGGAGCTAGGTGATATTTTTTTATTAGAGACCTGATCACCACCCAAAGGTCCCACCTCCTAATACCATCGTCTTGGGGATCACCATTTCAACATATGAATATTAGGGAACACAACCATTCAGGCCTCAGCAATCATGGAAGAGACAATGATTTGCTTTATGAAATAGCTATTTCTGGATTTGGATTTCCCTCTCCTACCAACCATGCTTCTGCTAAAAATAGCATCCACAACCTCATCTTTATCAGAGTATTCTATATGGGATGGCTAAGAAACTCATTTTTCAGCCAAAGAAATGAGCCTGTGGGCTGATCCTCATGGAGCTCACTAGTCTTACCATGTACCTCATTACTCATATAAAATAAGGTTTATCAAAGATGTAGTTACAGCACCAGTTGGCAGTTAACACCTTGAAAGTTTGGACTGTGGCATATATTCTGAGTCAGGGACTGAGATGAATGAAGTGCTGTTTCTCCCAATGTTAGAATACATGGGCCTGGAAACCCAGGAGTGGGTGTCGGTGTGACACCTTCCATTATGGTACTTTATTACCCACTTATAAAACATTTTTTTCACTGTCCCTAAAACTCTGAACTTTTCTGGTTGGAGGATTTAGCACCCAAGAGAGACATTCTTCCACCATGGGACATAGCAACTGTTGCATTGAATTGGAGGTTGAGACTGTCCCTTTGCCATTTGAGGCTTCTTATGCTACTTGACAAACAGGAAACGTATCCCTGTGTTTCCCAAGTGATTGAACCAGATCGGGGTCTACACACTTTTCCATAAAGGGGTAGACAATGTATATTTTTTGGCTTTGTGGGCCATATGTTTTCTGTCACAATTACTCAGCTATTGTGCTATATAAGCAGCCACAGTCCATACTTAAATGAATGGGCATGGCCATATCCTTACCAGGCAGGATCAAGGCACAGAACCCCCCCCCAAAAAAGGAAAGGGTCTCTTTCTCCCCTGGAGTCACCCCCATTTGATACATATATGAGCAGATATCCTTTCAAATTCTCCCTGTTCCTGCCTGGACCAATAAAACAGGAATTCCAGCCCTTTGATAAATATTGGGAAGAATTCTATGATTTCCTTGCCAACTTTTCATTTCTACTTCTCTCAGGACCTGAAGAATGAGTGAGCACTTACAAGTATGTGTCAGTTTCCACTGAGTTCTTTATTTGGGGAAGTTTCATACCTGTATATCCCTCTGTATTTACTCTGTACTGCCCTGGTCTCCTCTATGTAGTAAGTTTATTGGGAGGTCAGACTTTGCAAAGGCAGGTAGTTGTGAAGGTAGGGAAGTCTGCAGTTTTGCAACTGTTTTTGCTTGTAACTGGTGAGTAAGCTTAGCTTCTTCTTTGATATAAGTCCTTGTGCAAACATTGTTTATTCACTGACTTCCCTCTCCTAAACCTCTGCTACATTTCAGGATACCCTGGAACAAATCTAAGACTTCTGCTCAAACAAAAGTTTCCTATAATACCTAAAGGGTATTATAACCAAAGTAGAGGGTGTTTAAGGGTGTTTATATGATCACCCAAGGGTGTAAGAGGGTGTTTATATGATCCCTAAGTTTTAAGATCATGAGCATCCCTTGGCATGAGGATGGGAGAATATTAATTTCCCTTATAATAGGAAAGTCAAGGATTCTGGAAGGGCAGGAACCCAATAACAATTTTTTAAATTGTTCTAGCCATTAAGCAGGGCACTTTAGATGTATTACCTCATTTAACCCTTAAAACAACCATTTAAAACTTATAACAACCTACATATTGTATTTCCACTTTAGATGAAAAATGGTAACCAGAGATATTAAGTAACGTAGAACTGCTTACACAGACTAGTAAGCAACAAAACCAGAATTTAAATACAGATCTCTTTGACTCCCAAATCCATGCTCTTAATCATTGTGCTATAGTAGCAATTAGTGGAAGGGAAACAAAAACAATAGTCATGATCTTCTGTCAACCATCTGTCAACTCCGGGTAGCAGGAACTACCCAAGAAAGAGAGGTAGTTTATCTGTGGCCATTCCTAAATGAGAGTTGAGCTTTCCATAAATCAAACATCTTCCTGGTTATAGAAACCTGATCTTGGGTGTACCCTACAGCAGAATTCCTCACTAGAGATGAAGTTCCTGGCCTCACCTAGTACAGTGATCCATACAAGGCTAGCACAACCCATGGTGGACTGATGGAATAAAAGAACAAGTAAGATTCTGATATGAAATTATCTGAAGAGGGAGAGCTTTCATGGTCTACCATGTTAGTGTCACATCTTACATTGTCTCTACTTTGTCTTCTGAATTAGGCAGTATTCTCTTTGTCCTTTTTCTCCACAATTTCCATAATGATAACTATCGTTCTGTAAGCTATAGAATCATCATGGCCCAGTGAAAATCCATGATCTATACAATTTATTTGGTATTCCACAATCTTATACATCTTAAACCCCCTCTTCTAGAGCCACTGTACAAAACTTTGTCTCCTCAAGTATCTCCACTCAAAACAAATAACACCACCTACTTTTATTGATAAGGAAGCCATGTGACATATTTCTTCATTTATCTTCTTCAAATTGTCTAGGTATCATAAGAGGATTTTCTCTGTAAATTTGGAATATTTACCTTAAAAATAAAAAAGCAACTGGAGATGCACAATATATAATCACAATAATTTAAGTTACTTTGGTTTATACAGCTAAAAATTCATGCAACTGTTCAGCCATCTGGCATACATATGGAAGAGAGTAGACTTACTGAATTGGCTGAGAACAAAAGGAGAACCATCTGGTCATCTAACAAACATTGCTTGAATGCCTACTCTGTGCCAGGAACTGTAACCAAAGTCAAAGATAATAGTTTGGTCATATGGGGCTCAATACAAGAAAGGCTTTTTCCACTTGTTTAATTGTCAGGCAACAGAGTAGGCTATCTTTAAACCTATAAATATTCCTTTTGTCAACCAAATACCTACTGACCACATCAAATATTATAAAAAGTTTTATTTTTTCCCATTGCAGAAGAGATTAAAATAATTCAGTTACTTTTAACTCAATGCTTCTATGGAATGATAATTCTAGGTCCTTTTCCTTTCCAGTATTCATTTTCTACCCAGAACTCTTTTTATTTCCACATTCCTTTAAAAATGTATCTACTCTCAGGTTTATCTTTTTGCTGATGACTCATAATTGTTTTTCTCTAGTCCTAAGAATACTGGGCATTTCCATTTGGATGTTTTTCTCTCTGACCAAAATTAAAGTATTTAATCAAGCTTATCCTCAACTCAAAATGTAGTCCTCTTTCTGAAACATACATTTCTATCAATAGCACCATTTTATTTTTTCAGTAATTTGGCATAAAATCTTATAGTCACCATTGAGGTACTATGTCCCTAGGCCTTAGAATTGGTGATCAATCATGTTGGCTCAATATTTCTAATGTTCTTTTACCACTTTTATTTTTTCTTATTTTTAATTTTTATCTTTTTAAAATTATGTTCAGTTAGCCACCATATAGTACATCATTAGTTTTTGATGTAGTGTTCAGTGATTCTTTAGTTGCGTATAACACCCAGTGCTCATCACAATACGCGCCCCCTTAATACCCATCACCCAGCTACCCCATCCCTCCATCCCCCCTCCCCTCTTAAACCCTCAGTTTGTTTCCCAGAGTCCATAGTCACTCATGGGTTGTCTCCCTCTCTGACTTCCCCCCCTTCAGTTTTCCCTCCATTCCCCTATGGTCTCCCATGCTTTTCCTTATGTTCCACATTTGAATGAAACCATAAGATAATTGTCTTTCTCTGCTTGACTTATTTCACGTAGCATAATCCCCTCCAGTTCCATCCATGTTGATTCAAATGGTGGGTATTCATCCTTTCTGATGGCTGAGTAATACTCCATTGTATATATGTACCACATCTTCTCTATCTATTCATCTGTTGAAGGGCATCTGGGCTTCTTCCACAGTTTGGCTATTGTGGACATTGTTGCTATAAACATTGGGGTGCATGTGCCCCTTTTCACTACATCTGTATCTTTAGGGTAAATAACTAGTAGTGCAATTGCTGGGTCGTAGGAACCGCCATACTGTTTTCCAAAGTGGCTGTACCAGCTTGCATTCCCACCAACAGTGTAAGAGGGTTCTGCTTTCTCCACATCCTTGCCAACATTTGTTGTTTCCTGACTTATTAATTTTAGCCATTCTAACTGGTGTAAGGTGGTATCTCATTGTGGTTTTGATTTGAATTTCCCTGGTGGCTAGTGATGTTGAACATTTTTTCATGTGTCTTTTAGCCATTTGTATGTCTTCTTTGGAGAAGTGTCTGTCATGTTTTCTGCCCATTTTTTGACTGGATTATTTGTTTTTTGGGTGTTGAGTTTGAGAAGTTCTTTATGGATCTTGGATAACAGCCCTTTATCTGTACTGTCATTAGACAGTCTCTTCAGTAAATGGTGCTGGGAGAATTGGACAGCTACATACAGAAAAATGAAACCGGACCATTATCTTAGACCATACACAAAGATAAACTCAAAATGGATGAAAGACCTAAATGTGAGACAGGAATCCATCAAAACCCCAGAGGAGAACATAGGCAGTAATCTCTTCAACATCAGCCACAGCAACTTCTTTCAAAACACGTCTCCAAAGGCAAGAGAAACAAAAGATAAAATGAACTTTTGGGACTACATCAAGATAAAAAGCTTCTGCACAGCAAAGGAAACAGTCAACAAAACTAAGAGGCAACCCACAGAATGGGAGAAGATATTTGCAAATGACATATCGGATAAAGGGCTGGCATCCAAAATCTCTCACCACTGGTGGAAAATGTTTTGCCTACACTTCCAAGTTCATGATGCTCTATTCCTCAGGCTAAAAGAGTAGAATACACTGTCAAATCTCTGTCTTTCTTGCCATTTCTCCAAATAAATAAGTACATGCACTCTTGTTATTTTAAGATGTTGTCGCTTATTAATTGTAGCATTTATCAAAATGTGAATGGATTTAGACCATATTTCTCTACAGCTACTACAAATAAAAATCATTCAATTCCCTCCACCTCAGGTAGCACAAAATGGAAGAATGAAAGTACATCACTGAAATACTCGAGTCATTTGCTATTTCAGATCGGTGTGCTTCATTTCATTGTTTCTTGTTTTTACACATGACAAGTCAAACTAGACCAACCTACAACATTTTTGCACCTATGGGATTCCTTTTAGGAGCTGCTTGTGTGAAGGATGGACCACAGGGTTTCCTGGATGTACAATACCCACCTCCAGGATTTATATAGATTGACATGGGGATACGAGTAATCCCATTTCCCTGCACTGATCCATCGTTGCACTTCATTATACTAAACTGTAAGCACCCCAAAGGCAGGAACTTTGTTTTCAAGTAAGCATCTGAATTCTTAAATCC
Organism: Ailuropoda melanoleuca; assembly: GCF_002007445.2. Taxonomy (NCBI): domain Eukaryota; kingdom Metazoa; phylum Chordata; class Mammalia; order Carnivora; family Ursidae; genus Ailuropoda; species Ailuropoda melanoleuca. The sequence goes on from NC_048226.1 coordinate 74,286,630, forward strand.
TAGCAGAGTGTGGCGTTTTATAAATTTGTTCGGTAAAGAAACCCTGATAATTTTTTTTTTTAAGACATTGTAAGAAAATAAAAAGACAATCCACGGACTGGGAGAAAATAGGGACAAATGACCTTGCTCATTAAGCAGTTGTATCCAGAATATATAAAGAACTCTTAAAACTCTGTAATAAGGAAAAAATATATAATCCAGTTTTTAAAAATGGGCAAAATATTTGAACAGATGCTTTACCAAAAAAGAGATAATGATAGCAAATAGGCACATGAAAATATGCTAACAGCATACAAGTAGGGACACAATGATATACCACTATACACTTATTAGAATATCAGAAATGAAGAAGACTGACCAAGTGTTGGTAAATATGTGGATGAACTGGAATTCTCATCCATTTTTGTGGGAATGAATAGTACAATCACTTTGGAAAATAGGTTGCCAGATTTTTTAAATCTTAAACTTACACCAATGGTATGTCATAGTCATTTCACTCCTAGAAATCTACTCAAGGGAAAAGAAACCATGTGTCTTCATAAAGACTTGCATATGAATGTTCATGACAGTTCTTTCATAATGGCCAAAAACTGGAAGTGACCCAAACACCCATGAACTATTTAATGAATAAATGAATTATGGTATAGTCATACAATGAAATACTCAGCAATAAAAAGGGATGAACTAATGATACATATGGCAATTTATATAAATCTCAAAATAATTATGCTGAATGAAAGAAGCCAGGAATAAAAGAGTGCATACTGTACTATTCCATTTGTATAAAATTCTAGAAAATTTAATCTACAGTGACAAGCAGGTTATTATTTGTCTAAGGATAGAGAGGTGTGCAAAGAGAGATTACAAAGGGGCACGAGGAAGCTTTTGGATGTGTTGTACACTTTAAAAGTATGCAGTTCTTTATTAATTAAACATCGATAAATCTGTTAAAAAAGAAAGAAGAAGAAAAAGAAGAAGAGAGGAAAGAAAGAAGAAAAACCCCTGCTGTTCACTATATTTGAAGATCCCTATCATGTGGACAAACATAGTCACAGAGAAAGACTTGGATTTGTTAAATGAAAATCTCTGAAGATTGTTCTTGCAAATGTAAGATGGACTCAATCATTTATTCATTTAACCTATGTTTATTTAGGACTTACCATCTTCTAGACAATATTTCAGGTACCAGGGATATATGTGTGAATAATGCAAGTGAAGTTCCTGGCCTCTTGGGGGAGAGGGGGCAACATGCTTAACATACAAATAGGTTCAATGTCATTGCCAGGAAGAGTGACGCGGAGGACCTTGACAGGAATGATGGGGAGGAAGGTTGCTATTTTAGCTTAGATGGTCAGGGAAGATGTGACGGGTGACATTTGAGCGTAAAAAAGCTTTTTATAATATTAATGCTTTTAATTCCTAAATTTTCATTATTTCATATTTCATAATTTTTGAGACTTTGGAGAGCAAATTGATGTCCTGGATAGTAACTGTTAATTCTTTGACCCTTTATGTGACTTACCTCCTCGATCTTAAAGAATTTTTGGGGTTTGTTGGTGGGGGAGGTGAGCTATAGAGGGTTAAACAAAATATATATAATTTAAAGGCCTTGTGAGATTTCTAAAAACCAAACACCAATTAGGAAACCAGTTTCAAATTAGAATCATCTCCCTTAATTACCACTTTGAAGGGAATTACCTTGTCCCCATAATAGAACATGTAGCTCCCTTTCATTTTGCAGCTGAGTCTAAGAATTCTGTTTTTATTTACCTATTCTTGTCTGTACTGATTTTTACATGTAAGAATCAATACGTTCATAGCAATGAATAATGAGATCATCTACGTGATCATATTGGCGCATCTGTGTTATTACCTATCATTCACTTATCCATCCAGCATGCAGTAAACACCCACTATGTTCTGAGCACTAACAACAGCATGTGACCGTGGCAATGAATCAGATATAAGCCTTGAACTTGAATAAGTTATTGTCTGCTAAGGATATTTACACGTAAATAAAGGAGAAATGAAACTGTAAGAGGTGTTGACTTAAAAGATAAAAGAGAGGGAGAAAGGCAATTTGTCAGGCCCACGATTATAAGGTGTTTTCAGTGATCTTCCCATGAGCTTGAACTTCTCCCCCTCTTCCTACAGTGTTATGTATCTAGTTCTTTGGAGCCAGTTAGCATTGGTCAAATCTTTGTTATAGCCTCAAATATCTTTCCGGTACTTGAACTTTCTCCATCTGTCTACCTGAAATGGCAGTGACAACAATAAGGATTAAAGGATATAAAAATTATACAGTGTCTAACAGATTAGACATCTGACTAATGTTAGTTCCTTTCTCCTATGTTTTATTCACCCTAAAAACCAAGTCTGATTCTATACTTCAAAGCTTTAAATATTATTATAAAATATTTCAGATGCAAAAGGGTTTAAGAAATAACAAACTCAGCTTCAGAAATAAAACTTAATCAGTAGTTGATGCTTCCTGTGTACCAGACCCCCTTCCCTCCCAGCAGTACCTCCTCCAAAGAAGGTCACTTCTATCCTGAATTGGCTATTAGCCCCACGCATTTAGTTATAGTTTTACTGCGTATGTATTCATATGTGCTATGTATGTATGCAGAGTTGCTTTGTGTGTTTTTAAGCTTTACATAGATAACATCATACTCTAGGTGTTCCGGAAACCAGACTTTCCTGAAAAGTCTTTGTAAGATGCATCCTCGTTGATCTGTATACAGCTAGTTCTGTCAATTCTCTGTTCATACTCTTTCATTGTATGAACACTTCATGTTTTATTTGTATTTGCTCTGGTTGGTAGACTTAACAATGCTGCTTCAACACCGTTCATAGCTATGCAAGGTACCCCATGCCAATGTGTGAGAGTTTCTAAGGGGCATACTTGGAAGTGAGATTGTTGGATCATGAAATGTGCACAGCTTCTATTGTAAAACCCTACCAGCAGTATATGAATTCCTACTTTCCTGCATTCTAATTCCTGGCATAGCCATATCTGAAAATGTTTTCAAATGAAAGGGTGTGAATTGGTGCTACAATATGGTTTCAATTTATGTTTTCCTTTCTACTACTGGAGTTGAGCATCCTTTCACATGCTTAGTGATCATCTGGGCTCCTTCTTGTATGAATAATTTTTGCCCGTTTCCTCAAAGCCTCTTCACAGCAGAATAACTCACACTTTTATCTTCTCCAACTTTAAATTTGTTAAAGTTTTGTTAGAATGCACTTGAACCTTTTGGAATATTAAAAAAGAATAAGATCCTCCTTTCCACCCTTGTCACCAACCACCTAGTTTTCCTCTTGTAATTAACTTTTCTTCAGATCTGAAATATGGAAGTGCATAGGGATTATTGTTTCCTTAGTTCTCTCTGTGCACTAAGAAGAAGGAATATAGTAAGTAGAGTAAAATTTAGAGTTATGTGGCAATTTTTTAAAGGACTAGAGTGACTGTGACCAGTCAAGAAGCTTTCACTACCCTTGAACAGAGAGACAGGACGAAAATAAAAGAGAGACAGTGATCACTGATGCTTGGAAGTCACAGAGAAAATTGAGGATGGAAGGTCTCATACCATCAGAGAGCTTAGGCCAGGACTATTCTTCAATAAAGCAGTCCCAGGGACATGTCCACCCTCATACAGGGTGATGAACACCAAGTGCATGGAGATGAGGAAGTCAGCATCACTAACTGACGGTTTCTCATGAAGCCTGTGAGGTCATCCTAGATGTTGTTTCAAAGTTCTCTGACATTATAATACATAATATGCCTACAACTTGTATTTATTGTCTGCTATATAGAAAATACTTTACATACTGGTCATTGGCTTTCTCAACACTCCTAACAGATTGTTAAACCACTTCATAGATGAGGAACCTGAGGTTCATACCGGGGACAAGTTCGCCTATAGCTCTAGCTGCTATGGATACTGCTTGCCTTGTGATGAAGCTGTGATTTAATTGAAATTGAGAGTTTAGGTAGGTATTCTCAAGTTCAAATTGTGTCATTACCCACCTAAAAGTAAGAATTCTTAGCTGATTAGGAAATGACCAGGTTATTTCACACCATACTTCACATGATTTTCTTTACGATGAAGTTGCCATGTATCTGGTGTCTATAAATCTTTGTAAGGTGGATACCAGGTTATCACCTGAGAAAGATCTGACTGCAAATCCAAACAGGTGGCCATTTCTAAACATATAGTGGTGTCATCCTCAACCATCTTGCCCTGAATATTGGTAAGGAGAATAAGTCACTTTTATGCAGCCACCTTCTAGGTTTATCATAAAAATGATAGAGCCTTAGATTTAGGCAATTTGTGAGCAATTTTCCTTTCTGCAAGGGGAAAAAAAAAACCCTAGTCCTAGGATCCCAGACTTTCATATGCTAGCCAAAAAGAATGCCTCCAGGATTTGTTTCCAAAGCTCCCTAAAACATTCCCAACTCTCCCAAGCTCCCCGTTCCTGGAGGCCATGGGATGTAATCTAATGTGAGCTCGAGGGGTCTAGCTGCTGGTACTAGAAAGTAGATTGCTACTTGAAGACATTTCCCAAATGAAAAACACAGTCTTTTACAGAGAAATTAAAACATTTGTTTTGAAAGGTGATGTGTTCCCCCTGAAATTCTTTGTGCTTTCAGCAGAAAGAGTCCAAACCAATTTTGGGTGTTTTATTCAACTTTAAAACTCCCATGGCCATGAATCCACAGAAGCTGTTTACTCCCTTTGAAGTTTCCCTTCACTCTGAGCTGACAGAGTTTTAGCCAAGTTTGGCTTCAGGAGACCTTCAGAGATTGTTCTCTGCCCAGGTTGAGTCCTCTCTGTGTGGTGGTTTAGCCCTTGGCTTAAATTTCATGGGGAGGACCAAATCGCTGAAGTCCAAGGCAGAGTGGATAAGTGTTTCCAGCACAGGGAGAGGTTTGTGAGAGGACCATGTATGTGTATACATGTGTGCGTGTGTGTGTGTGTGTGTGTGTGTGTGTGTGTGTGTGTGTGTTGGTTTGGTTTCGCTGAAATGAGCCTATGAGATGTANTGTGCGTGTGTGTGTGTGTGTGTGTGTGTGTGTGTGTGTGTGTGTTGGTTTGGTTTCGCTGAAATGAGCCTATGAGATGTATATTGAAAAGTTAAATTGCACTTAGTATGTTCTAAACATTTACATTTATCAGACCGAGAAATAACTTTGTTTCAAAATGATACTGATTATATAATGGTTATTCTCTCCATATCATTATTTTCCCATGTAATTATTAGCTGACTTGAGATAATGATGAAATAATCTTGGTAAATGGTCTAATAAAAAAATAGTGTCATGCCGAATTGACCGTGAGCAGCCATGAAAAAGTAGCACATGAAAGTGGTTAAGTGTATTACCCGAAGTTCCCATTACTGTGTTCAACCATCTCGCCTTACGATGCACTAATATTTCTCTTAAATAGGGTCATGGATCATTAATTCCCTGGCCTTGAAATCTCTTATTATTAAAAGTGTTACTTAGCAACTTTTAGACATTGAAGTTAATCCAAATAAGAAAAGCCAAAAGTTCTGTTGGTCTGTTCACTCGTATTGTAAAAAACGATTGATGTCCTGTCCTGGAATATTTTTCATTTGCTTTTTTAGAATTATATTGTCTTGACTGGGGTAGGAAAAAAAGAGTAAAATGTGAGTTTCCTTGGCTCCCATAGATTAGCGAACAAAATCACAAACATATTTGGTATTCATCTCGTATGTCTGTCTCGCTGTTCTTCATACATGACAATGACTCTCATCTCTCCTCCAAATGTTGAATTCAGTGTTTAAATGATATATGCTATCTAATATCCAGTTAGTAGATGCAGTAGGCTCAAATAAATCTATTTCTTTTTCTGCAGGTTTGATTCATTGGCTGCAATATTTTGCTAAAAGCAGTCAGATTTATCTTGATTACTATATGCTAATTGGTGAAGCCACTAGAACTGTTCAGAATGAGAGCACCACTTCCATTGTGTTCCTATTTCCATTTACTACACGCTTCCATTTAGGCACTTATCATCCTGTATCATCCAATCACGCTGACTTCCAGGGCTGAATTCGTGGGCGTGTGACCTGTGCCGCCATGCGGTACCCACATTTGGCAGGGCCCCACTCATGGTTTAATGTACTGTGGCTCTCTTAAAATTCTAAATATTTTAGGAAGAGGCTCTGTATTTGCATGTCGTACTGGGCTCACATATATAGCTGACCCTGCTTACATGTCTATCTTCTCTACTGGAGATGAACTATTTGAGGGAAGGAATCGTACTTCTTGCTCCAATTCAGTGCATGTTGTAGGGATTGATTAAGTTAGCTTCATGGGAAAGCATAAAGCTTTGATTACTCATAGTACAACCTGATAATACATTATTATTTTGTGTCAAGCTTTACACAGAAATTTTTTTCTAGCTGGAGTTTGTGTCTACATGATTCAGTCAGTGTATTTAAGTATATCAGTAATGTCCCTGGAATGCTTTGGGTACTAAGGCATGAAGAATTAAGGATAAAAGACATTTTTATCTTGTTCCCAAGAAGGAGCTTAGAGTTAGGTGTAATAATGAAACTAACACCTGAGAATAGAAAAGGTTGTATGATTAAATTTTTAAAATCCCACATGGTTATTAAGTTAGCATAATTCTCACTGAATAATAGGGTCATCTAGCAAGCAGTGGCCATTAGCTACCATCATTCTCTTTGTTCTACTTACAAATAATGCTTACCTTCATTAATTTTTCCCCTTTAAATTAGATCTCAAAATCTTCTTTGGGATACCTTCATGTACTGTTGGTGGGAATAGAAAATATGATAGACTTTCTATATGGTAATTTGGAATCATCATAAAAAAATCTTAAACATATACAAACCTGTTGACCTACCATTTCTATTGTAGGCTTTTCTCCTGAAGGACACTACATCTATAACAACAAAACATTGGAATAAATGTCTATTAAATTATTTTAAAATGACATACAAGATATTTATATTGTTTTAATAACATAGGGTTACTACATATAATAGTAAAAATAAAAAATAATTATAAAATCATACTTAAATCAGTATGATTCTAATTTTATTTTTTTAATGTATAAATGCATTAAGAACTGGAAATAAACATACCAAAATGGTAAAAGTTATGTATGCTCTTTTTGGAGAAGGGGTTCTAGATCATTTTTGTTTTCTTTTTAACATTTCTATGTTTTAAAAATGATGTTAGGGGTACCTGGGTGGCTCAGTTGGTTAAGCGTCTGCCTTCAGCTCAGATCATGATCGTGGGGTCTTGGGATCAAGCCTCCCCCACCAAGTCGGGCTCCCCACTCAGCAGGGAGTCTGCTTCTCCTCCTGCCCTCCCCCTGCTCATGCTCTCTCTCTCAAATAAATAAATAATATCTTTAAAAAAGTAAAGATGATTTTAAAACCAGTTTTAAAATACCAGTTTTCAATGTTTGAGGATACTTTGATCTTTGTTAAAAATACTAACCTAAAATTAGGTACACGTGTATCAAAGATTATAATTAGAATTTAAAAACCCTTAGATTGTATTTGACTCTTCCAAGAAGAGATGCAAAGCCTAATGAATCCTTAAAAGCAATGATGTTGAACATGGAAGGTGCTCCTTTACACCAGTCTTTCAAAAAGTATCACTTGGAAATCAGCATCGTGGGCAAGCAGCAACATTCCAACTTTGCAGATCATGCTGCACCACCTTAAGGGTGCAGGGAAACAAGACATCTTCCCTGGATTTGGGGGAGGACTTCACAGTGACACATCCCGAAGTAAATATGTATGACTGGGACTATTGAATTGACAGAAACTGGTCTCTTTGAAAATGGTGACAGAACCTTTCTGTGTTTTAGCAAAGTATTGATTAATTCCTCAGTTTTAGAAATTTGTACTCAATGTGCCTGAGTATCTCTTCACAGGTCTGTTTCCATTACTAAACTCCATGCTGCTTGAGGGCATGGAGCACGTATTTTTCATGTGCCTTCCTGATGCACAGTCAGGCACTGGCATAGTGAGACACCATATGTGTTTTGAGAATGAAAAAGGAGTGTGCAAAGTCAGGTCTTATTTATCTTAAGGTGGGTAGTATTGCTTGACATTTGGTGTTCAACATTTAATGTGAAATATGCTTTTTAAGTGCTTTTTATGAACTTTTTCAAATCATATAGAACCAAGTTTTCGTGTCAAAACTTTGAATAAGAGGATGGAAACATGCCTTCAATTTAGTTATGATAGACATTTAGTCCAGGAAGAAACTTTTGTCAGACATTTTCATAGACCATTTGGCTGCCAATTTTATATTCAATCATTACTAAACAAATATTAGCTGATAGCCTGGTATAAAAAGAACCAAGGGACTTAAGTAAATTCACTCACTCAGTCTCTGTTTCCGGTTGTGTTAAATGGGAATATCACTACTTGTTTGTCATACCTCACAATTTTTGTATGAACCAAATTTTTAAAAATATATTTTTATATATATTTTTAATCTTTATAATATATAACATATATTTATATATTATACATATATATATAAACATTTTGAATCGCTGTAGAAATATTACTTGTTATATGCAAAGACATATGCTAAGTGATCTGGAAACAATGGTTTAAACCCAAGATCCCTGTCTTCAGGGAATTTATAATACAATAACAAGTTTGAATTGTTCAGTCTAATAATGGGAACAACCAATGGTTTTTTGGATCACAGAGCAGAGGCAACATCACAAAGAATCAAGCCGTCAAGTCCTCCTATTCATATGATAGACTTTATGAACCTGCGCTTCCAGCTGCTCGGACTTTCAGACAGTCAGACAGTTTGGAACCTTAATTTTGGTAATTTTGCACATTTGAAACAGTGACAAGAAGCAAAGATTCTTATTGTTCTTTTTGAGTTTGTTTTACTTTGAATAACATATAATTTCCAAGAAAAACCATGGACCATAACTTTCCCTAAATTGTATTTCTCAAGTTGAGACAGATGAAGGGAAAACAGAGAGGTGGGAGCAGTAAGAAAGAAAAAGAGAGTATGAAGGGCAGGAAGGGAGGGTGGGAAGCTAGGAGGGCGAGAGAAGGGAATCAGGACCTTCTGGGTAGGCACCATTAACGTCTCACCTTCCTCTGGTCTCCTAGGCTTGTGAAAATACTTGCCACTCAACATATTTCCTCAGTGAGGACACTTTTAAGGATTTTAATATCTTTGTATAAAAGCTTTAAAAAGTATAATAAGCCCTCCTAAAATCATCATCATCACCACCACCACCACTACCACCACCACCAAACCAAAAGGAAGGGAGAGATTATGTTTAAGAAGTAAGTTCATACGGCAGTATAGAATTGGCACCACTGAGAAATTCTGCCACCTTGGGTAAACTCAGGCATGTCCAAGATATAAATCAAATCCACCTTGAACTTGGACAGTTTGAGTTTTACCTGGAAGAACACAGAAGAAATTGCTCAGGTAATAATAGCCCCAAGATTTATGCAGAGCAGATGTGGGTTGTGAGGTGGGGAGTAAACCACTCCATCCCTCTTTTATCTGGGCCCCAATTTCCTGTAACTCCATTGTCTAGGGAGTCCAGACCAAATTCTGGACTTGCTATAAACTTTACTCAACCTTCAACTATACTCATTTTTATGTAGTTTTATATTAAATCATCCAAGGCCCTCACAGAATCATAGGGTGAGTTTGTGGTAGCTTTTCCCCAAATTATTCTGGGATGTGTTTGGATTGGCATTTAAGCACCAGTTTTGCTTGTCTCAGAATGTAAATCAAAGAAATAATCATTTCTGGATAGATTCAGACCCAAATATCTCAATACAGCCCACGTATATATACAGCCAGTAGAATGTTATATGTTTTGATGTATTTTTATAAAATGCTGTTTGTACATCAAGAAAATGTTTTAAATCATGTCAGTACTAAACTCAATCAGTATTGTGGAGTAAAACAGAAATCATATAATCTGAGAAAATATATTTAATAATTGGTGCCAATTTTTAGATGGTGGTCTTTTGAATTTTCTAAATTTCCTAATTAGGGTGTAGCAAATTTAATGACAAAGAACTGCACACAAGCCCCTAATTACAGTGGAACACCACTGATATTGAGGAGCTAAAGAAAGGGTAACTAACATACCATCCATTTGCCTGTTGCTATTCCACAAAACGCATCAGAGTTCAAAACTATAAGATGAAACACATTCAGCCAGCCTGTTTTCAAAAGCTCAACAGTCTGTGTTTTTGAAATGCACTAATTTAAACTTAAAGACACATATTTAATGTTTCCCCTTTGTAGGTTTTCAGCAGCAAACACACATGGAGTCACCATCTGTTTTCAGCCTGGTTCATTACCAATTCATCCCCTGCTCTGTATTATCAGATCAAGAGGGTGGACATAAATTTGGCCACCTGGGCCCTGGTGTCTTTAAGTGCATGTCCAGCCACACACTCATAAAGTGGTTTTGCTTGGAGCTGTAACTTAGTGGTGCTTCCTTTTTCCATTTGATCAATGTTGAGTTTTGCTCAGTAAGCTCTTAATAATGTAATTTTAGAACAAACTAGAGAACACCAAGAACTTGCAGGAGTCTTTTGCCTCCATGTCCAGGAGAAAATGATTTGTGTTTTCAGGAACAGACACGGACCGACAGAACAAAGCTGTCAGGAGTAGGATCAGAGAGAAGAGAGGAAAAAGGCAGAGAGAGATACATAAAGACATAAACAGGGACAGAGAAATATACACAGAGTCCTGTTCTTTTTATTTTTTATTGAATATATTTATAGAAAAGTTCAGACTGTTTCAGTATAATTTCTGAGTATAGCTCGTGATTGAAAGTGGATGAGTCCACTTTTGCTTTTTGTTGTAAAGAAAACCCATAGGTATTCATCCCAAGTCACTTATCACAAAATGAAGGTGTCCCACTTAAAACAGATGTTTTACTTCCCTAATTAAAACTTAAACTGACCAAGTGTCACTTTGCAAATTACACTGAATTGAGAACTAATCTGATAAATTGAGTTAATTAAAACAGATAAATTGTCCTGATTCCCTTTTAAACATTGAGCAAAATCACATACACACACACAATTATCTTAGATATATGATAGGAAGTACTCTAACAATCACATTCTTAAGAGAAATTTAATGTAATTGAAAAATTATGCAAATAACATAAAAATTCTCACTCCTGACTCATAAAAACTTTATTCTTGGGATTCTGGGGTGATTTGAATTTTAATAACCAAAAATCAGAAAGGAAATATTGGATCATTAACAGAATCCTTTACTGAATAGCTACTACATCTGCAATTTTGTAGAATAAAAAGATGGTATACAGACCATGGATTCTTATCTCAAGGGATTTAAAACCAGCTACTGAAATAAACATAATTCCCTTGTTGAAAAAAAGTTACAGGATTTTATTTAAAAGTGGTATTAATTCTTGAACTACATTTACAGTAGAAATTCAGAGGAGAGTGTTAATGATAAGTCAGGGAGGTAAGACTCCATGAAGGAGAAGATGGCCAAAGGGAACCTGGTGAAGAATGGCATACTAGTCTTCTAGGGCTGCCATAATAAAATGCCATAGACTAGATGTTTAACAACAGAAATCTATTTCTCATAGTTCAGATGGCTGAAAAGTCCAAGATCAAGGTGTTGGGAGGTTTGGTTTCTCTTAAGGCCATTCTCCTTGGTTTGCAGATGGCTGTCTTCTCACTGTATCCTGACATGGCCTCTGCTCTGTGTACATATGCCTCTAGTGTCTCTTCCTTTTTTTTTTTTTTTTAAGATTTTATGTATTTATTTGAGAGAGAGAAGGGAGGGGAAGCCGAGGGAGAGAAAGAATCTCAGGCAGACTCCCTGCTGAGTATGGAGTCCTATGTGGGGCTCCATCCCACCACCCTGAGATCATGACTTGAGCCAAAACCAAGAGTTGGACACTTAATCAACTGGGCTACCCAGGTACCCTTCTTCTCCTCTTCTTATAAGGAAGGACACTAGTCCTACTGGACTGCAGCCCCACCCTTATGACCTCATTTAACCTCCTTAAAGTCCCTATCTCCAAATACAATCACACTGTGGGTTATGCCTTCAACATATGGATTTTGAGAGGACATAATTCAGTCCATAAGAGATGGGATTTGTATGCGGATATGTTCTGTGGGATGGGTGGTGTGATATGATACGGTGATGTGATATGATATGGTAGTCAAAGATTAGCCTCCTTAACAAAGAGTAATTATAAGCTATCATTAATAGCAGTTTTTAGCTTTATTGAAGCATAATTGACAAAATTTTAAGATATTTGAAGTGTACAGCATGAGGATTTGATATACATATATGTTACGAAAGGGTTCCCTTCAGAGTTAATTAACAAATTCATCATCTCACATATTTAATGCCTCCCTTTTTTGGTGAGAAAATTTAAGTTCTCTCTTAGCAAATTTCAACTCTACAGTACAGTGTTACCGACTATGATCAGCATGAAATCCATTAACTCCTGAGATCTTACCCATCTTATAACTGAAGATTTGTACCTTTTTTTCAACCACTCCCCACTTTTCTACTCTGCTTCTATGAGTTGGATTTTTTTTTTGATTCCACATATAAGTGATATCATGCAGTATTTGTCTTTTTCTGAGCTTGTATAATGCCCTCCAGATTAATCTACGTTGTCACAAATGTTAGGATTTCTTTTTTAAGACTGAATACTATTTCATTATATATAAACATTTTCTTGGTCCATTAATCTGTTGATAGACACTTAGGTTGTTCCTATACCTTGGCTATTGTCAATAATGCTGCAGTGAACATGGGAGTACAGATATCTTTTCAAGAGAATAGTTTTATTTCCTTCAGATATGTACCCAGAAATGGGATTTCTGGATCATATGGTAGATCTATTTTTAATTTATCAAGGAAGTCCGTATAGTTTTCCAGAGTGGCTGCACCAGTTTATATTCCCACCAACAGTGCTCAAGGTTCCCATCCTCCACATCCTTGCCAGTGTTTGTTATCTTGTGTCTTTTTTATAATAGCCATCCTAAGAGGCGTGAGGTGATAGTTCATTGTGGGCCTTTTAGGGGCTTGGGGGGTGGATAACAAGAACCATTTTAATGGAGATTGTGAAGAGATTAGGCTTTGGAATAAGTTAGTATTTGTTAAAAATGAGTGTGAAGGATTTTTAAAATTCACTTGGGATTTACTTCATTATTCAACATTTCTTTTTGGTTTTTTCCTAGCTTTATTGCATTATAATGACATATAGATTATATTAGTTGAAGGTGTACAATGTAATGGTTAGATATATGCCTATACTGTGAAATGACTGCTTCAATAAGGTTGGTTAATATCCATCACCTTACAGTTATAACTTTTTTTCTCATGATGAGAACTTTTAAGGTCTCTTATAGCAGCTTGTAAATATATGGTACAGTGTTGTTAGCTATAGTCATCATGCTGTACATTACATCCCCAGAACTTATTTTATAGCTGGAATTTTGTACCTTTTGACCACTTTCATTCATTTACCCTACCCCTACCCTGCCCCCTTCCTGTAGCAACCACCAACCCATTCTCTGTTTCTATGAGTTCAGTTTTTTAGGGTTCCACATGTAAGTAAGATCGTTAAGTATTTGTCTTTTTCTTTCCAACGTATTTCACTTACAATAATGTCTGTAAGTTCCATTCATGTAGTCACAAATGGCAGGATTTCTTTCTTCTTTATGACTGAAAATTATTCCATTGTATGTCTATAAACATTTTCTTTATTCCTCAGTGGACACTTAACGTTGTTTCCAAGTCATGGCTATTGTAAGTAATGCTGCAGTGAACATGGCGGTGGGGACATCTCTTTCAGTAGTGATTTTATTTCATTCAAATGTATACCCAGAAGTGAGATTGCTATATCATGTGATTGTTCTATTTTTAATTTTGGGGGGAACCTCCATAGTTTTCCATAGCGGTTGAACCAATTTATACTCCCATCAACAGTGCACAGAGGTTCCCTTCTTTCCACATCTTCACCAGAATTTCTCTTTTGTTTGTTCGTTAGTTTTGATGATAGCCATTCTAACAGATGGGCGGTGATATCTCCTTGCGGTTGTCATCAGCATTTTCCTTATGATTAGTTATGTTGAGCATCTTCTCATGTACCTGTTGGCCATCTTGGGGAAAAAAGGTCTATTTAGATCCTTTATTCATTTTTCAATTGGGCTATGTCTGCCATTGAATTGTATGTGTTTCATATATATTTTGGATATTAATCTCTTAATGGATATATGTTTTGCAAATATTTTCCTGTCCCATAGATTGCTTTTTCATGCTGTTGATATTTTCCTTTACTGAGCAGAAGCTTTTAGCTTGAAGTACTCTTACTTGTTTATTTTTGTTTTTGTTGCTTTTGCTTTTGGTGTCAAATCCGGTTATTGCCAAGACCAATTTCAAGGAGCTTACCCCATATATTTTCTCTTTTTTTTCCTTGTATGTTTTCTTCTTGGAGTTTAACAGTTCCAGATCTTATATTTAAGTCTTTAATCCATTTTCAGGTATTTTTTTTTTGATGTATGGTAGAATATGGAGATTCAGTTCCATTCCTTTTTCATATGGCAATCCAGTTTCCCAGCACCATTTATTGAAAAGACAATTTCCCCATTGTATATTATCAGCTCCATTGTTGTAAATTAATTGACCATATATGCACGGGTTTTTTTCTGGGCTCTCTATCCTGTTCCATTGGTCTATGTGTCTATTTTATGCCAATATAACACTGTTTTAATTACTATAGTTTTGTAATATAGTTTGAAACCAGTAAGTATGCCCCCAGCGTTGTTCTTTTTTCTCAAGATTTCTTTGGGTATTTGACATCTTTTGTGATTCCATACACATTTTAGGATTGTTTGTTCTATTTCTATGAAAAATACCATTGGAATTTTGATAGAGATTGCATTGAATCTGCAGATCACTTTAGTAGTATGGACGTTTTAACGTTATTAATTTTTCTGCTTCATGAACATAGAAAATCTTTCTATTTGTGTCTTCTTCAGTTTCTTTCATCAGTGTCCTACAGTCAGTCATGTCCTTGATTAAATTTATACCCAAATATTTTATTCTTTTTTGAAGCTATTATTAATGGGATTGTTTTCTTCATTTCTTTCTTTCTTTTTCTTTTTCTCTTTCTTTCTTTCTTCCTTCCTTCTTTCCTTCCTTCCTTTCTTTCTTTTTTTTTTTTTTTTTGAGAGAGCGATCAAAAGCAGGGGGAGGGGCAGAAGGAGAAGGAGAGAGAATCTCAAGCAGGCTCCATACCCAGTGTGGAGCCTGACCAGGGGCTCCATGTCACAACCCTGAGATCATGACCTGTGTCGAAATCAAAAGTCAGATGTTTAACTGACTAAGCCACCCAGGCGCCCCTTGTTTTCTTCATTTCTATTGCTTGTTTTTCATTGTTATTGTATAGAAACACAAATTTTACATATTGATTTTGTATCCTGCAATTTTACTGAATTTGTTTATTAGGTACAACAGGGTTTTTTTGGCGGAGCATTTCAGATTTTCTATTTGTCATCAACAAATAGAGCCAATTTTACTTCTTGTTTTCTGATTTGGATGTCTTTTATTTTTTTCTCGCCTAAATGCTCTGGCTAGGACTTCTAATACTGTGTTGAATAAAAGTTAGGAGGGTAGGCATCCTTGTCTTATTCTTGATCTTAAAGGAAAAGCTTCCAGCATTTCACTGTTGAATATGATGTTAGCTGTGGGTTTGTCATGTATGGCGTTTATTGAGTACATTTCCTCTACCCAGTTTGCTGAGAGTTTTTATCATGAAAGGATGTTGTATTTTGTCAAAAGCTTTTTTGCATCTATTGAGATGATCATATAATTTGTATTCTTTATTTTGCTAATGTGGCATATCACATTGATTTCCAAATATTGAACCATCTTGCATCTTTAAAATAAATCCTACTTGATCAGGGTGGATGATCCTTTTAATGTACTGTTAAATTCAGTTTGTTAGTATTTTGTTGAGAATTTTTGCATCTGCATTCATCAGGAATATTGACCTCTAGTTTCCTTTTCTTGTAGTGTGCCTGTCTGATTTTGGTATCAGGGTAACTCTGTTCTCATAAAATGAGTTTGAAAGTATTTCCTCCTCTTCTATTTCTGGTAGAGTTTGAAAGTATTGGTATTCATTACATGTTTGGTAGAATTCACCAGTGAAGTCATCTGGCTTTAGATTTTTGTTTGTTGGGAGGTTTTTTATTACCAGTTTAATCTCCTGACTAGTAATTGGTCTGTTTAAATTTTACTTTTCTACATGATTCAGATTTGGTAGATTGTGTATTTCTAGGAATTTAGCTATTTCTTCAGGGTTGTCTAAGTTGTTGGCATGCAATTGTTGATAGTAGTGTCTTATGGTCCTTTGTATTTCCTTTTCATATGTTTCAAGAAATCTTTTGATTTCTTCACTGATCCGTTGGTTATTCAGGAGCATGTTGTTTAATCTCTGCATATTTGTGAGCTTGCCAGTTTTCTTCTCATAATTGATTTCCAGTTTCAAACCTTTGTGGTGGGAAAAAGCTTGATGTGATTTCAGTCTTCTTAAATTTATTATGAATTATATTGTGGCCTAACATATGATCTTTCCAGACTGTTCCATGTGCGCATGGAAAGAATGTGTTTTCTGCTGCTGTTGGATAGAATGTTCTGTAAATGTCTGTTAGTCCCTCTAGTCTAACATGTAGTTTAAGTCCAATGGTTCCATATTAATTTTCTATCTGGACAGTGTATCCATTGTTGAAAGTGGGGTTTGGAAATCCCCTACTATTATTGTATTGCTCTCTATTTCTCCCTTCAGATCTGTTAAAATTTGCTTTATATATTTAGGTGCTTCTATACATCATAGGTGTATAAATATTAATAAATAGTATATCTTCTTATTGGATTGACCCTTTTATCAGTATATCATGACCTTCTTTGTCTCTTATTACAGTCTTTGGCTTAAAGTCTATTTTGTTTTATGAACTATAGCTACCCCTGCTTTCTTTTGGTTTCCATTTACATGGAATATATTTTTCCATCCCTTCACTTTCAGTCTATGTGTGTCCTTAAAGACACACTGACTCTCTTGTAGGCGGAAGATAGTGGGTCTTTTTTTTAAAAAAAATCTTTTTCCATTCTGCCCTTTTATGTCTTTTGGTTGAAGAATTTAGTCCATTTACATTTAAAGCATTGTTGATAGGTACAAACTAACTATTGCCCTTTGTTCATTGTTTTCTGTTGATTTATCATTCCTTTGTTTCTTTCTTCCTCTCTTCATGATTTGGTGGTTTTCTGTAGTGTTATGTTTTAATGCCATTCTTTTTGTTTTTTGTCTATCTCCTGTAAATTTTTGCTTTGTCATTACTATAAGGCTTACATAAAATGTCTTATAAAAGTCTGTTTTAAGCTGATAACTTCTAATGCATACAGAAAATTTACATTGTTATACTCCCCCCAACATTTTATGTTTTTGATGTCACAATTTACATCTTTTTACACTGTGTATCCAGTAACAAATTATTATAGTTATGGTTATTTTTTTATACTTTTCCTTCAATTTGAAAGTAGTTATGTGATTTACATACCTGTGTTACTCAATAGTGTTTTGAATTTAACTATGTATTTACCTTTGCCAGTGAGTTTTATACTTTAGTATGTTTTCCCCGTAACTAATTAACATTCTTTTATTTCAGCTTGAAGGACTCCCTTTAAAATTTCCTGTAGGGGCGCCTGGGTGGCAGAGCGGTTAAGCGTCTGCCTTCGGCTCAGGGCGTGATCCCAGCGTTATGGGATCGAGCCCCACGTCGGGCTCCTCTGCTATGAGCCTGCTTCTTCCTCTCCCACTCCCCCTGCTTGTGTTCCCTCTCTCGCTGGCTGTCTCTATCTCTGTCTTATAAATAAATAAAAAATCTTTAAAAAAAAATTTAAAAAAAAAATAAATGAAATAAAATTTCCTGTAAAGTCAGTCTAGTGATGATGAACTCCTTCACCTTTTGTTTGTCTGGAAACCTCTCTCTTCTTTAATTCTGAAGGACAACTTCGTTGGGTAGAGTATTTTGGGTTGGCAGGTTTATTTTTTTTTTCTTTCAGTACTTTGAATATACCATCTCACTCCCTCCTGGCCTACAAAGTTTCTGCTGAAAATCTTCTCATAGTTTTATGGTGGTTCCCTTGTACATAACATGTTGCTTATATCTTAATACTTTTAAGATTATATCCTTATCTACACCTTTAAACAATTTAATTATGTTTCTTAGTATGAGTCTCTTTAAATTCATCTTATATTGTTCTCTCTGGGCTTCCTGGATCTTGATGTCTGAATTTTTCAGCCATTATACCTTGGAATAAGTGTTTTTCCCTTTCTCTCTCTCTTCTCCTGCTAAGAATACTATAATACATATATTGGCACACTTCTTTGTGTCCTTTAAGTCCCTTAAGCTGTCTTCACTCTTTCATTCTTCTTTTTTTCTTTTTGCTCTTCTGATTAGATAAATTCCATTGCCACGTCTTTGAGATTGCTGATCCTTTCTTCTGTTTGATCTAGTCTCCTATTAGGCCCCACTATTGAAGTTTTTAGTTCAATCATTATATTTTTTGGCTTTTTGATTTGTTTGGTATGTTTTTGTATTTTCTATTTGTTGAAATTTCTCACTTTGTTCATTAATTGCACTCTTCTTATCAGAGAGCATATTTATACTATTATTCTGAACTATCAGGTAAATCACTTACCTCCATTTTATTAAATTCTGTTTCTGGAGATTTATCTTGCTCTTTTGTTTGGAACATAGTCCTCTGTTTCTTCATTTTCCTTGACTCTTTGTGTTGGCTTCTGTACATTAGATAAAATAGCCACCTCTCCCAGTTTTGACAGAATGATCTTGTGTAGGAGATGAACTTCATCAATTATCCCAGCCCAAGCTCTTGGTTATCTCTCAAACATTTGTGATTGTCCTAGTTGTCTTCTTTGTTCTGTTTCCCTCAGAAGTTGAGAGGTATGCCAATGCCCATCAGTGTCCCAAAGGGGAGGGTCACATTCATCATCTAAATGCAGGCTGACTGGAAGCTGGACCCTCAGGCATTATCTGGGAAAGTATGTAGTTTCCAGGAAGAAATTGGGGGGTGGTCATTTTGCCACCTCCCTCTGTCCTGGGAATTACAGCCATGGTGGGAGAAGGGAGTGTTTCTATACTCATTAACAACTGCTTCTTTGCTACATTTCTATAGGGGTCACAAATGCAAGCTCTGTTAGCTGTCAGTGCCCAGCGACCTGGAAACTTGTCCTTCATGCAGCAGCCATGAAAGCTGTGGTCCCAGACATGTATATAAACTCCTTCCAAGGAGATACTGGTGACTTGGAGTGGGCTGGAGGGAGAAGGTGGAGGAGGTTTCCACCAGCTTCTCTGGTCTCCATGAAGGATTGTTGCCAGCCCCTAACTGCATGCTAACTTAGAAGACTGACCATCAGACATAAGCTTTTAAAGTATGCAGATAAACCCTTTTCTGGGAAAGACTGTGAGATGGGCATTTAAGAACTCCTTTTTTGTTTGCTACAGTCCTGTGGGATTTATGAATGGAAGTTCCATTGGTTATCAGAGCCAGGCAATCCAGGGACCTGTCCCTCAGGTGGCAGCACAAAACCTGGGGTGCAGACATGTGTATAGGCTCCTTCCAGAGAGATACTGGTGACTTGTAGCTGGCTACAGGAAGATGGCAAGGGAGGTGTCCACTCATTCCTGTGGGAGGATTACAGGTAGCGACTAGATGTGTGCTAGATTAGAAGCTTCACCCTCAGCAGCTTTTAACATATACAGTTTACCTCTTTCAGGGAACAACTGAGAGGTGAGCAATTTTGCCTGCTCCCTCTACACCGAACCATAGGGCCATAGCCACAGTGGGTATTCACACTAGTTGACAATTGCTTCTTTGTTTGCTAGAGTCTTGTGGACACAAGAGCTAAGTGTTTAGAGGTCCTGTTCCTCAAAAGGAGTCTTAAAAGTTGGGGTGCTATATATGGGTTGAAACCCTCCCCTCGTCATGGAGAAGCTGAAGTTTGGACTTCCATCTTCATTGTATGGTGCTATGCTGGGAGTGGTGTTTATGGCAAATGTGTGTCTCAGTCTTTCATACTCATTCCAATGTGGATATTTTCTCAATCGCTCAATGTGTAGGAGTCACTCAGTTAGTTTCTAGAACTCTTCCTGAGGTCATTACTCTCTAGCTGTACATTCAGTGTGTCTGTGGGAGGAGGAGAGTTCAAGAGCCTCCTATTTAACTGTCTGGTTGGCTGCTCAATAATGAATTTTATAGATTGCCTACTTTTTTTTTTTAAGATTTTATTTATTTATTTGACAGAGATAGAGACAGCCAGCGAGAGAGGGAATACAAGCANTTTATAGATTGCCTACTCTTTTTTTTTAAGATTTTATTTATTTATTTGACAGAGATAGAGACAGCCAGCGAGAGAGGGAATACAAGCAGGGGGAGTGGGAGAGGAAGAAGCAGGCTCATAGCGGAGGAGCCTGATGTGGGGCTCGATCCCATAACGCCGGGATCACGCCCTGAGCCAAAGGCAGACGCCTAATCGCTGTGCCACCCAGGTGCCCCTATAGATTGCCTACTCTTGTTGCATAGGGTAGGTATGTGGAGAAAACCTATAGGGATTATGTGCTACCTTGAATATCTAATGATACTATATGAATCTTTGGAAATTTGACAAATTATTATACTACCATCATCAGGATGTCAATCTCTGCCATAAAAATGAGACACTTCATTAAAAGTACATTATCAGTGTTCTAATTCTAAACCTAAGCAAGTTGATTATTTTGCTCAAATATTCCTTTGACTTTTTTTTGCTTTTCTCTATCTACTGACAAGGTTTCAACTAATAAAGTAAGATAGTTTCTTAATCCCAAGAAAAAGTAAGCTGAAAAACTGCGTGACAGAGTAATGCCAGTCCATGCTAAGGTCACAAATAACCCCAGAACTTCAGTAGCTTAATACAATAAGGGTTTATTTCTTATTCATGCAAAGTCTGAGTTAGGTTTGGCAACCACCCAAGGAAACCATTTTCCATGCAGTGACTCAGAGATCTAGGTTGTTTTCACCTTGTGGCCCTACCTTTATAGTCACAACCAAAAGAGAAAAGAAATGCAGAACAGACACGTGCTCATAAATGCCCTAGTCCCAAAGTGACACATAATTTCCAGCCAAAATTCCACTGGTTAAAATCAACCACAAGGCCCCGCCCAGCTGCAAGAAGAATGAGAAATGGGATGCTCCTTGTTGATCAGAAAGAAGAGAACTGGTTATAGGTATGCCGTCGGTCTTTCTGCCTTTAGTTTTTCCAGGTGGTATATGTAGGGAAGAGCAAACTTGGGAGAAGCATGTGTAATGGGGAAAAAGGTTAGAAATGTACTTACTTAATTTAAAAATGTAATGAAAGTCCTTAAAACTTTAGTTATCCTATTTTACACAGTAAACACTGAAAAAAGTACTTTAACACTTATCTTGCTTTCCAGTTAAATACCATGATTTTGTATGTGTGTGTAATACCCAACTCTGTTCAAACATGTATGGTCCTACATCAGAGGGCTGTTACAAAAGTACCTCAATAATTACAAGTTTAAAAAAATCCTCATTGTTGAAAATTACAAACCCAAGGACCTATAATTCACAAAATGCTTGTTTTGTTGTTCACTTGTTATAGTTTATTAAATTTGAAAGAAATAAAGGAAAATTCTTTCTTGGGTCATTGAGATAATTATTTCATCCTAAGTGTAGATGGAGTTGGTAGGTGATGTGGTAACCCGAAATTAAGTATCATTATCACATTTGTGTAAAGAGTAGTTTCCAGAGTTTTTTGAGCATTGACTTAAGTTCTTTCTACCCTGAAAACATTTTCAAGGAGATTATAAAGTATTGGTTAGTTTCACTCTTCAAGTGTACAGTGAGGAAAACGATTTGAGAAGATCAAACTCCTCAATTATTACAAATTTTTCCTAATTGTCCTTCACTTCTCTTGATATTTTTATTCTAAAATGTGGGAAAGGAAACTAAGTAGACTTTAGATCCCAGCTCTTGGGCACTGTTAGCAACTACCGGCTTCTAGTTTTTCTCCCTGGACACTTTTCCAAGTCTCTTTACTGCTTCATGTCTAAGGGTTGGATGCTTTTCAGTCTCCTTTCTCTTCTTGGACATTCTCTCTCTGCATCAGCCCATAAGCTTGGTGCTCAGTGCCATTTATACACCCCACAATTATATCTCTGGAGCTGAACTTTTCCCTAAACTCCAGATTTAGAGATATCTAACATACAGATATCTAACAGGCATCTCAAACTTATCATGTGAAAAATTGATTTGTGTATTCTCCAGTTTTCCCCATCTTCCCTATATATCCTGTTGCATAAGGCAAGAACCTAGGGGACATATTCAGTTCCCTTTTTTCCTTCATGACTACCCCCTTCATCCAACTCACTGGCAAATGTGTGGGCTCTTTTGCCAAACTATGTCCTGAATCCAACCACTTCTCTCCTTCTTTACTGCCACCTACCGGCCCAAGTCACATTAATTCTCATCTGATTACTGAAATAACCTGTTAAATTTGTCTTTCTGCTTTCACTCTGAAAATCCACCTTCCACACAGCAGCCCAAATGAATAGGTTAAAGGAATCAAATCATATCATTCCCCTGCTCAAATCCTCCAGTGATTTTCTAAGTACTTAGACCAAAGTTTTTGCCATAGCTTTCATGACCCTTCATGACCTAGCCTTTGAATGCTCCTAACCTCATGTTGGTCCCATGCTCCTTCTGACTATACTCTAGCAACTCTTCCCTTTAGTCTGTATTTTGATCATGCTGAGTCTTTGCACCTTAGGGCCTTTGCACTGGCTGTTGCCAGTGTCTGAGCTACTTCTTTCCCAGATCTTCATATACCCAGCATCTAGGCTTCATGCCAAAGTTCTCAGAAATGCCTTTCCTGACACTCCTGCCATTATCACATAGCCTGTTCTATTGTCTCCATAGTGGAGGAGCTGGAGAGGATATGTGATGTTAGTCTAAAAATCATCTTTCATTCAAAGTGAACAAGCCAAGAACAGAGGCACTGCAATCATTGCCTGCAAAGTTTTACTCTTTGTAAAGAGTAGGCATTCATTGCATACTCAATTTTCATAGGCTAAGGCAGGAAATGGAAGCCAAACTCTAATGGAAAGAAAAAGTACCAAGATCACAGGGAGCACAGTTGAGGAATTATGGATCCCAGAAGTACAGTAAGGACACCAATAAGCATAAACAAATAATCATTTTTAAAAAGAGTTTTTTTGGTCGCATTTAAAATTAATCCACTGCATTAATTTGCATAGATTAGGACAAAAGAAGGGTACACCACTGACACACATCACAGGAAAAGGACAGAGACGTCTTGATATTGGAGAGACAGAGAATAAAGAGAAAGTATGATTGTCTAATCAGAATGCAGGGGCTTGGGTATGTGAGAGGATAGTGGTGCTACATATACTGGTAAAAAAATTAGATAGGAGAAAACTTGGAAAAAAATTTGTTTTGGTTTTTGAGTTTTTACTCTTTCACTTTAGTTTTGGGCCTGAAGTACATAGGATATCTATCTATGGCAAATAAGGAGAGAAAGCTAGAATCGGAGCTAGTATCAAGAGTAGAAATAGAAGTTTGAGGCTTAGCCACATAGAAGGTGGTTTTAAAGTGGCCCATGCTTTCAGCATATTTACTGGACTCCTGCAGGGGCAGAGTAGGCATAGCTGAGGCGGGATTAGTGGCAGCCTCTCACGGAGTTTGCCAGGACAGCCCACCGACCAACAGGTCATCTGCTTTATCCAGACTGCCACTGTTTTTATGTGGCTGGCAAGCCAGCAATTTTACATTTATGAAATGGTTGAAAAAAATTCAAAAGAATACTATGGTGAAACACATGAAAACTGTATGAGATTCCTATTTAAGTGTCTGCAAATAAATTTTTATTACAATACAGTCATACCCACTTGTTTACATACTGTCTACGGTGGCTTTTGTGCCACAGTGGCATGGCTGAGTTGTTGTGACCAAGACCACATGTCCTGTAAAGCCTAAAGTGTTTATTCTCGGGCCCTTTATGGAAAAAGTTTGCTAACCCCTCTTCTCAAAAACAGAGCTAGGAAGAAGTCTGTGGTTGAGTCTTAGAACGAAATTAGCAAGAAGAATTAAGGAAGCCAGTAGAAGAGAATCAAATAAAAGTTGAATGTGCTCCTGGGTAGCATGCTGCTACAGAGACTGAAGTTAGAACACCTGAGGAGAAGTCAGTTGGCTAATAAAGGTTATAATCCCAGACGTACAACTTTACTTTTCTGTCTTTAAGGGTACCTAGGTGGCAAGGTTTGAAAAGTATTCATGGAATATTCCGGAATGTTTCTGAGAGAAGACAGTTGTCACTATCTTGGGCATGAAGTTGACATGAGAATCCAAAAGACTATAATTCCCCTGTCACCTTCAATCTCTTGGTAGTGTTTCCTTGGAACACCTTTGTTGGGAAGGATTCTGAGACTTGTGTTTAGCTCAGCAGTGGTTAGCAGTGTCTTCTAACGTGGGGGAAGGGGGGAGGTGGCACATGGTAGTTCGTCATAATGATTCATCATAGATTAACATGGGAACTTGTCTAAATCTTTGACACATTTTTCAGACTGTTGGACCTCTCAGATATTATGTGTTTATCACTTGCTTTCAAAGTCATAGGTACCCTTACATTTCTGCCTTCATGATTCAAGGATACCAATCATTATGGTAAGCATATCCAAGTTTACCTGAAAGGAAACCTTGAAAATTTTATAATGATCATTCCAGTGCATTCAGTCTTTTCTTGATCTCCACAAGCTACATGGGTGAAGAGAAAGTTAAAAGGGTACTGTGTTTCATGTAAATAATTACAAGATCTTATTCTATAAGAAACATGAAGTTATTTAAATAATAAATAGCACTACCAATATATCAACAGGAAAAAAAGTAGTAGAAATATAAATAATAGTTGGAGTGAAGCTTTGAGCAAGAATAGGGTAATGAAGCAGTCTAGAAGAGAAACAAAGAGAAACTTAGCACAACCACAGAACAAAGAAAGTGAAGAGGTGGGGAGAAATTCAGAAGATCCTTCTCAGGTAGACTCACTAGAATCTAGGAACGGATTCGATTTAGGGAACAATGGGAGTAAATGATGATTACAAGAGTGTTCATGTAACCAACTGTGTAAGTAACGATTTTATTAACTATTAAGTGGGGAAGGCAGGAAGAGGAATTGTTTTGTGGGAAGATGTCAGTGATTATGTTGATTATTTGCTGGCTTGCTCCTGGGTCTATGTCCTTCCCTACAGAGGGAACTACATTACTCAGGGTCCCTGGTTTCCAGTCAGGTTTGGGCAATGGCAGGTGTGGGTAGAAGACTAGAGGTTGGAAGGTAGGGAGAAGCCAGGCAAGAAGTCAGGGTGACCAGATCTTTTCCAAGATTTTAACTCCCACCAGATAAGCTTTCTGTCTTTGGTTCCAGCTTCTTCTATGGTCAAAGCTCTAGCCTCAACCACAGTTCTAGCTCCAGCTGGGTGGCCTCACCTTCTGGATTCAGGAAACTCAACCTCTTCCTGTTACCCCCTTGCCCTAGGGGTAATAGTGGCTTCTTGCTGTTGTTAATCTCTGGGTGATCTTGTCATCCCCACTTCCGTTTCCTGTCTCCTTTATTACCTGTGTAACCAATTCTCAGTGTTAAATTCCCTGTTTGAAACACCTCAACTGGTTTATTTCCTTGACTGGAGCCCAAGCAATGTGGTAATAAATTCAGTTTTAGATACATTGAGCTTAAGTGTGTGGCTCCCTAGTCAAGATCTCTAGTAGGCTTGGAAAACATTACCAAAGACTGGAGCCAGAAAGCTGGATTTGAAAATCAACAGCATACACATGGTATCTGAAGCCATAAGGTCATATTTCCCAAATTGAGGAGATGAAGAGATTAAATTTAAAAGATTAAATCGTGGGCTCACCTATGAAATGTATTTTGAAAAGACCAAAAAGAAGTAGGGGAGTAGAAAACCCAGGTTAGGAATGTTATAGAAGTCAAATGAGAAAGGACATTTCTGAAGGAAAGGGCACAATAAAGTCAAACTTGGTGGAAATAGGACACATGCAAAAGGATCAGGGCAAATAAGGCAAATGTTCTCCTCATATTTAGTAAGAGGAATGTCATTGCTCCCTTTGTAAGAACAAGGACAATACAGTGGTGGGGAAGAAATCGATGAGAAGGGAACAAAGTCAAAGCCATCAATGACTGTAAACTCCTTTTTCGGGAGAGTGGACACTGAAGACCTTGAGAGAAATTATACCTAAGTCAGAGGAGAAGAGGAGCTGAAGAAATGCCAGGAGTGGATACTGAAGACCCCACAAAATTAAGGGGATGAGGCCAGATGCTTGAGTGGAATGGTTATTCCTTTTGAAAGAAGGGGAAGGATGATGAGATTGCTCAAGGAATAGACACGTCTAGGGTTACTAATTCTACCTTTTCTAATGATATTATCAAGCAGCATCTACTATGCACAAACTTCTAACATGAACAGAGGTATTATTCACTTTTCTCTCTCCTACTCATAGTCTCCTTAAAAAAAAAAAAATGCTAGAGGAGGAATCACACACTTGAGGCTAAGTCCTAGCTTTTCTCCAAATGTTTCTAGCAAAAGATGAAAATTTCACGTATACAGTTATTGCAATTAGCATCTTAAAAAGACATTCATAAAGTTGGCTTTTCTTAAGTGCTAATCTGTCAAACTTTTGTGGTGAGGACGTTTAAGACATATTATGTATTTGAAAATTGCTAAGAGAATACAATATTAACTATAGTCCCTATTCTGTACCTTGCCTTCCCCATGATATAGTTTTTGTATAAGTTTATACTTTTGACTGCCTGCACCTATTCCCCCAACCCAGCTTAATTGACTTAATTTCCTGACCCAACTTAATTGACTTAATTCCCTGACTTCTTAACTGACAAAGTTGTGATCTCATCATTTATTTCTACAGATGCTAATAAGCTCCCTGAAAATACTGGGGGGTGGGAATCAGTTTCATATATTCTCTATTTATATACATCATAAATATAGGCATGGTATAGCTACTTGTGGAAAACCACCAGATCTTGTGTTACCCCAAAGCTATGAATTACACTGTAGTATGTGAGTGTTTGTGTTGTGTATTTGCTTATAACTGGGAGGCTTAGAAATCAAGCAGCTGTAAATCAATTCCCACAAGAATAAAAATTTGGGCAAATAATTTGCAGGCATCAAGCAATAGATTGAAGGTAACTGATGTTTTCATAAATATATTCTGTTTTGTTAACAAGAAAGGAGGTCTTTTAAATAATTTAAATATCAAGAACAGAGGCAGTAACAGGTAATTTGGGTAGCAATTTAGTATATACCCTATGCTGACCATACTTTACACTTTTTATCTAATTTAATCCTTAAAACACAGCCCTACACGTAGACAATACTGTTACCTCCATTTCACAGATGAGGAGCAGAGCCCTAGAGAGAGAATTTGTCCCAGGCTACTCTGGAACTCAGGCAGTGCAGCTCTCCACCTGCGTCCCCTGGGTGGCTCATGCAAGTGTCTGACTTGATTTTGGCTCAGGTCGCAATCTTAGGGTCATGGGATTGAGCCGCGCTTTAGACTCCGCTCAGCATGGAGTCTGCTTGAGATTCTCTTTCTCCCTCTGCCCCTCCCCTTACTTGTACATGCCCTCTCTCAAAATAAGTAATCTTTAAAAAAAATCTCCTAACCACTCCACTCTAGTGTAATTTATACCTAGCTAATTCCTAGATATAGTTACTAACATTGGTTTTTCAAAGTTTTGTCTGCCTTTTTTAAAGGCTTATTTAGGGGTACAGTTGTTAAAGTATTGCTTTTTTCCCCTAAATGTACCTCTAAAGAAAATTTTCACAAAGAATAATTTTGAAGTTTTTTAATGCACGAAAGAACATCTCAGAAACAGAACAGGTATTGACTTATTAACAATGAAGCACTATATAAAGGAGCCCCCTCCCCACTTAGTAAACAGGAACATAGTGTAAAGAGACATGAAAGGAGGTGAACGCTTTAGGATTGAATGCAAACCCTAAAGTTGTATACAACATTCATATATGGCTTCTTATCTCATAGCAATAATATTCTCATAACGATGTATATGCCATTTATACTTACTGGTAAGATGCTTTTGACTCAAAAGTTAAAACAAAAATACTGGAGAGGTAGTTTTGCCAATGCAAGGTGAGAAAAAAGGCTTTACCTTGCTTTTTTTCCTTAAACATCTGTAACCATTTCACTTTGTTCTAATTTTCTTCTGGATTAGCCAGGAAGATAATGATGCTTTTAGAAGAAGCCAATTCAAAACCCTCTAAGAACGGATTCCCCCAACTACACAACGATGTTTTCGAAAGTCCCCTGGGGAGTCTCCACTGTGTTCTTCTGTCTTGGAGAGGATACAGATTCTGGGTCCAAGGAGACCTGTTAAGATCTGACCAGCAGTTACAAGGATTCATCCTGTTTGCTCTTCAAATTCCATGCATGGTCTCAAGACAGTAATGTCTACAGTGACCCAAGAGTATTGGTAGATACCCTGCTGTGGTAAGTCAGGGGTGGCTTTAAATAAATATATGTGTGTGTGTGTGTGTGTATATATATATATATATATATATATGTGTGTGTGTGTGTGTGTGTGTGTATATATACACACACACACACACACACTGAAGTCTGAAACACAGGTTTAAAAAATTCCCTAGCTAGCTGGTAGAACAGCATGATGAGTACTAGAAGGGACTGCAGGTCATTGCTCATGTTTTCAGTTCTGTTTCATCAAGTCCTCACATCTTAGACATAAAGGGAGTTTTAGCTTCTGCCTGTCACCTGCTGCTTTATCTGCATGAGGAGACACAGAGTAGGGAAGGTCTACAGATATTCAAATGCTTTGACACTGGTCATTTGAGCCTATGTACAAACTAGCTTATCCTATTCTTACAATGAGAAATAAGCCCGAAAAAAAAAAAAAAAGAAAAGGGGCAACAAAACATTGGTCAATTCGCAAATCTAGAACAGCCATTTACTGGACGATGGTTAGGAACCACTAGAAACAAAGTGACATAATATTAATCAGGTATGACTTGTTACACATCGGAAAGCATAAATATACAGTAAGTAAGAGGTTTATATGTAGCCCCACAGAATATGTACAAGTGGGAGCTGCCGTGAAGCTGAGCAGGAATTCCCGGAGTGCGCCCCCCCCAGCTCAAAGCAGAGCCCCGCAAGCATTTATCCTTGCGAATGCACAATGTGAGAAATCAAGGTCACCCGTGAAACACCACTGCCTGCGGAGTGTCTTCTTTCCCGTAAATATGCACGTCTGGTCTCCAGGGGTGCTCCGTGGCCTCACAGCTCTTGCCCCTCCGTGGTGCCATAATCCCTCGGTGCACATGGAGCCGAGGCACATGCTGGACCCCAAACTCCTGCCTTCACAGTTTCCAGATGCAAATCAAAGCATAAATAACAGAGACCACGCTCGTGGCTCCTCCTTTCACAACGTTACTGGGAACAGACACTGGTCACAGCAGCGCAAAACGCTGTACACCGGTGTCCAGGAGTGGAGAGTAGCTTTGTGCACTTTGGCAAAAACACCCCCCACCCCAAAATCTACCCCTACATGTCTTTTATTTTACTGGTTAGCCCTGTCTGTAGCTAGGAAGACACTGTGTTGCTCCTGGGCTCTTTCTATCAGCTTCCTCTTCTTTTTCTTGTTCTTCTTCTCCTTTGCCTTTGGGGCTCTCTTCCCTATACCGGGAGAAAGAGAAATGAAGACTTGTCAGAAAAGTCTCTTTCTCTAGGAAAGAAAACACAAAACATTAAGAGTTTTACACAAAGCCCATCTGGAAAACATCACCTATGGAAAAAGCAGCCTCAAAGAGAAAATTGTTCACATTAATTTTGACGGAATAATAATAATTTACTAAATTGGATATGCTGTCTAAAACAGAGACCGATCTTCCTGTTATAGGGAACTGGCATATTTAAAAACCTCCCAGCAGCCTGATCAGTCTTGCAAATATCATCCTGCCACAAAAATTCCATTTATCCCCTCCGACTTTTAACAATGCTACCCTTTACTAGACATCTTTACATCTTTCTACTGCTCCACATGTCGGTGGGTCGAAAGAAAATAAGCATCTATCCACAGTAAATATACCAGAAGTTTCAAACTCCCTTCTCCCTGCCCCCTCCCCCCTGGGAGAAAGAAATGTCTTGCTTTTAACATTATTCCCTCCCTCTTCTCCAAAGGCCAGTGAATGAAATGACATAGGTGGAATACTTCATTTTCTATAAAAATTCATGAGGACATCGTTCCTTATGTGGCTTAGGGCTTCCTATACAAATCCCCTAGACCAGTTATTCTTGTTATTGTGAACAAGAGAAATGCTAGTTTGTTCCTGAAGAACTGGGGATAGGTGTCTTCCTACCAGAAGATCACACCACCACATAATCCTATTTCTCCTCTTTGCCTTCACCATCAGGAAGCCCAGACCACCAGCTAAATAGTTGAGGTTTGTCTCCATCAGGAGGTTTTGAATATAGTTTTCCCTTTGTCTCTGCTGTATTTCACTTTCTGCGTCTCGAGGTTATGGTTCATAGTTTTTACAACGTCTCAACATTTCTTTGCAAGTATGTATACATAAGATCGTGAGAGAAAATCACAGGCATCTGCTTTAGGTCCACTGCCCTCTTTGGGTTCTAAACACACAGGAATCATGGGATTTTTTTAGAACAGAAAAGAGCTTAAAGGTCAATGAGGTTTGCAGAAATTAAGTCATCACATACACCTTCAGAACAGATTCTTCCCTCAACAGACTGTCAAATCTCCTCTCCTATCCACCCTACTTCTGTTTTACTTGTGTCGTCCTACAAAACTTTTCTGTGAAGTATAGCTCTTCGACACTGTAGTAACCAGTACCACAAATCACACATTCAGTTCTAACACATGCTTTCCAACCTGCCAAGACCCTTATTACAGGGACGTATCTGGCCAGCTTTGCAGTCAAGACAATGGAGGTGGCAGCTGATGTAGGAAATGTGAAAGAGACCAGAAGTGAGGGAGCTAGATCCCTGCCTTAAGAAAGCAGCGTCATACTAGATTACAGGAGCCTGGGAGATTTCTAAACAAGGGAGGGGTTTCTCATTTTGTCTGAGGATGGAAAACAGTCACATGGTTGGCACACAGTTGACAGACAACAAGTGTTTGCTCAGTAAAACTTTATCACAAGATAGAGGATAACTTATTTTTAATAGGACACGGCAGTAAAATAATCAGAATATGATCGCGCCCTCACATTAAATTATGAATAAGGTCTCTGAAGTTAATTTCTGGTTCTTATTAAATTCTGGCATTAGCGTTATAATGGCATCGTGCCATCTTTAAACATAGCTAATCCTACCCAATGAAACCTTAGCCCAAGTATCATTAATCAAAGAAGCTGTAAAGTTGCAACTATTTTAGTAACATTATATCTAATGATGAGACATACCTAATGAGGGCAGAGAGATGAAATACTTAACATAAAATTGCGTATTTAAAAAGAAGCTTCAATTATAAAGTTTTTGAAGATTTCCTTAGTGCTAGATTCTCTCTAAGCAAACAACAAAAACCTTAGTTAAAATCGTTGCTGACTACGTTGTAAAAATGAGCTCATGTTTAATTTATTTAAAGCCTGGAGTTTATTTTAAAAGCAAATTGAAATTGAGTAAATGGAAAAATAATATTTCTAGATGTTTAAATGTGTTAAGATAAAAATATACTGAGTATTTGTTCAAGAAATCTTTTCCCATTCACCATTTCAGTTTTTCAAATGAAAATGTGCAGTTCTTTGACTAACAGAAAAATCTATGCTAAATGACTGGAAATTCTTATTTTAAGAGAGGGTAATTTTCATGCCATTTACCTAATATATCATTGTGATGTAATTGTCAATATCAAATGGTCTTTGGGTTTGCTGGCTGATAGAATATTGTATGATAGGAAAGTTACTCAATATTTGCATAAAATAGTCCATCGTGTGGCCAAAATTTCAGCATGGCTTCTGGAAACTTGTATAAAATAAGTTTTCAACTTGTACAATTATTCCATTGTCAATAAGTTACATGGTAATGGTTTCAACTAAAGATGTGTGGGAGACCTTATTACAACCATAAAAATTGTCCTCAGAAGTCTCTTGAATGACATCTATGTGCTATTGGTTGATTGCTTGGTTTTGTTTCTGGTCAGCCCGATTCCTCATGTAGAATATATTGCAAATACTGAAGAATTAAGATGGTTCACCAAGATTTGACCACGGATAGGCCTAAATTAACTGAAAATATTTTGCAGTCAGTAGGAGGCTATTTTGACTTAAAGCTCAACTCAAAGTAATAAAAAAATATTATAACCTGACCTAAGGTAAGAAAAGGTCTTGTACATATTTTCTTCGGAACTCTGCTAAGATTTTCAAACATAAGAAATTGGTAAGATTAAAGCTAACAGAAAATACATAGCCCTGTTTTGATCTTTATATTTGAAAATAAGTTATATTGGACATACAAGTGCGCTAATGTATGTTTCCATTTCTTTACACCTGTGTCTAGGAGATTAGACTTGGATAATGCCTTCTAGACTCAGATTATTTCACATCCTTAAGCACATTCACCCTGTACAGGAAGCATTTAAAGGCAAGTGTGACGCCGGTCACCCAAAAAGAAATTCAAGTCATGGATTTAACTTTGTTTTTAGTTCACGAGTAACAACCTGGAAAATATACTGCCCAAGATCAGCAGAAAAAGGTTTGAGTTTTATGAGGACATTATCAGCCTCCACTATGTCCAACTCTAGTGACACATTTGCATACCTTTGTCCTGAGTGCTTTAAGAATACAGTGGCTTTGACAAATCACTGTTCAGCGAATCTCTTCAGCACTGTTCTACAGATGCAAGAAGACTGGCTCAGATATTACAGTTGTTAAGGAAAGCAATGGCATTTAATAGAGAAAGGCAGAAGGAAAGGGAGCTGGTAGGTAAGTGTGGTCCTGTAACTGAGATGTGCAGTAAGGCATCCTGCTTGTGCCTCTCGGTTCTTACATTTATGGAATGAAGGTGCTACAATCCTCTTTCGCCAGAAAGTTGTATAAAATAGCAAGACAAGATTATCATCAAAATGAACAAAGTTAGAAAGATACCATCAAAACCACACTCTAACCAACATAATTATTTGATTTGCACACATGTGGAAATGGTCCAACAGGATAACCTATCAAGTCTTCTACAGAGAAAGGTGAACAGCCCCTTATGGAAATACTCCTAACATCCAGCTGTAGATTACTGCCATTAGAATCAGAAATAGGATAGATTATTTTCAACCAAGATATCAGGCAGACTCACAAATTACCCGAAGCTGTGAAAATACAGACTCCACTGCCAGGCAGGCACGCATTTCATTCTTTCCTAAGCCCCAAAGTCAAGGAAAGTCTTCAAAAGGTCTTTTCCTCTCACTAGGTTTAGGTAAGAGTTTTTTTCATAATTGGAACAATGGTTCCGGTACCTCCATTAGTAAGGCACAAAGGTTGTATAGGGTTTCCATAAAGATTATTAAGTATTTTGAGGAAGACTTTCTAATGGCAAATGCAATGAAAGAAAATTGAAGAAAAATTCAGTAGCTGTGACTATGAAAAGTCTCTCTATGCACACGCGCGTGCACACACACACACACACACGGGAAAATAAGCCACAATTATGACAAATGTGATTTCCACTGTTAGAGCCACAACTGTGATGACAAAGGTGATCATCTGAAACCAGGACTAATTTCTATTAAATTTTAATGATAAATTTGTGATGCTAACTTGAAACCAGGGCTTCACTGTATCTATGAAATTCACCAGGGAGATTTGGGGATCATCTCAGAGATCGGGCCATTCTTCAAAGTAGCTGAAACCGAGGGACAAAAAGTCTGAAAACCACCAAGCTGGGGAACTTTGTCATGCTTCACAAGACACGCTAGAGGTAGAACAGAGAAAGTTGCTCCCACATCTTCACAAGGACTGAGTTGTAGACAATGAATAGCAATGGAGCTATTTCTCTTTCTCCTGTGGGCAACTTGAGTTTGCCCAAGAATGAGTAGCAACAGGGATTTATTTATTTAAGAGTGATTGATGATTCTCTGGAAAAATGCCAATTGGCTCCTAAATATTTTAAAAGCTCATATAAAAATAGACAAAAGACTTAAATATAATTCATAAGGGGAATAAGAACAGCTAATAAATATATGAAACAATCGAATCTCACAATTAAAAGTGCCAAATAAAATGAGTGGCCGCTGCCAAGATTCTTAAAAGTAAAAAGTGAGAATGTGGTGAGACAGGCATCAGGATGCATTATGAGAATATAAAATTGATACAGTCTTTCTAAAAGCCATCTGGCAATGTGTACAAAAGCATTAAAATATTCATAACTTTTGACTCAGACCTAGGAACCCATCCTAGGAAAATAATCTAAACTTGGACAGAGATTTATACATACAAATGTTTACTGTATAACTCTGAAAAAAATTGTAAAGTACCAAAATGTCCTACCTACACAATTTTTTTATGACCTCTTTTTATAATTACTGAAGCAATAAGTATTTTCAACTATGAAGTACTTGTATCCTAAGGCCACAGTAATTAAATTTGTTCCCAAGAGAAATTGCATGTCCTTAAAATTTATCATAAATAGGTATAAGGAAAAGGCTGTAATACAAAACATTCCTCTTCTAGTGGTAAGCCGACTTTTGAGTGGCATGGTCAATCATAATTGGACCTAAGACATAAAAGCTTAAGAACTGCTGAACTACCCAACCACTTCTGGCATCTAGAATGGATGTTAGTTCACAAAGCTGCTTTCCTCTAGAAAGGCGTCCACGTAGGCAAATCTGATGAGCATGACCGGACTCTGCCACAGAATATTCTATCTAGTCGAAGATAAAAACCTTCCTCTGTCTATAATCGTTCTGAGTCACACATTAAACGTTATTTTACATCAGCTGAGCCTCAGAGGAAAGAGCCTGAATAAGTAAAGGAAATGAATCCGCTCTGCCTCCTTATTTATAGTACAAAGCTCTTTAATTGGTGTTTTCAGTGACATTTATCTGGTTTTTAAGAAATAACATCTTTTCCGCTAAAAATATTGTACAGATCGAGGTCTTTAGAAAGGACTGGCAAATCCTTCAATGACTGTTTCCTGACTGTGATCAAATTGTCTTTGAGAACAAAATAATCTAGAGACAAACCAACAAATTTTGAAATGTTGAAAAATAACCAGCTATATGCTGAGGAGATTTTACTGGGCATCCTGAACTTCAAGTGCTAATGTGAAAATCTTCCAAGTGGTCACGTAGTCATTTCATCTTTACAAAGAGCATGTGCTCCAAAACCTGCACATAACCTGGAGACAGCCTTGTAAGCAGAGCGACTACTGGAGAGTTATTAGTGGGGAGTGACCACTATCCCAAATAAAAAATAGTTGACGGGGGGACTTCTCCAAATATGCAAACACGAGAACCATTCAGAATGCCTCTGTTTTTATGATCATTTGTGAAGAACTAATTCAATAAGCCAATGTGACCGTGCATTACTGTTCTATTTGTAAAAATTCGCCACATTTTTATGGTAAAAAGAATAGTATGAAATGGCTATCCTTCTCTGTAGGACTGTTCCACTGTTCCTCTATAAGGCATTTTATTAGGCGTGAAGTCTATCTTTTGTTGAAAGGAAGCCCCTGTTTGGTTTTAAAATCTTGTTTCATGTTCAATATTATGAAATTGGAAGAAAAGCTAACCCTAAGAATCACATGAACCTTTGCAAATAAGGATTCCTGGACATGGTATTTCAAAATTTCCCCATTTTATAGCTCTGAAGAAAAATCTTCATGTACAGACTTCTAAAGGGGCAATGAGACATCCCCCAAACCCTACAAATTCATTTGAAGTGGCAAGGACTACATAAAATATTTTGAATGAGATTTGGGTTTCTTCCATATAATTTGGGTCATGCCATTTGATTTAAGCTCTTAGATATCTGGTACTTCAAAAAAAATCAGTTCAAAGACAAGATTCTATGGAGTTTAAGATAGGTGAGAATAAATAAACAAGGAGAGGTGGTTTCAAAGATACCTATAGTTCTTTTCATAATAACTAACTTCATTGTAAAGACAGTTTCAAGGTAGCATTATACTACGCAATTCCACTTGTGTGAGAAAATAAATATATAACTCTACCACAAGGGGGCAATAATTCACTTTTACTGTAAGTATCTGTGGTGTAAAAAGTGAGCAGGGGAGCTCTGGAGCTCTCACTTCCTAAATACTTTCTTTTAACCACAGAGGCCTTATTTATTTTTCCTTTAATGCCAAAGGTAAGCTCTATGGTGGACTAAAGAATAGATAGCAAAGTCCAAGTGCAGCCCAAGGAAACACATAATTGCTCTGCTGTTAAAAAGACATTTGAGGGTCTAGGGAGCAAATGAGAGAAGAGAAGTCAGATGCATCTTGCTTTCCAAACAGTGATTTAGGGGGAAAAGCATTCTTCTCACATCCAGATTGTCATTTTATGGGGGAGTGAATATAAACTACCTGCTAAGAACAAAGTCCTCTTCTGGGATCTCTTGTAAGAATAGAGTTGTCAAACTAAAAATGATCTTCATTATCTTCTGGTCCACAGAGAGCCCACAGATTTAATATCAAATATAGAAGCTGATTGTCAGGTGCTGTTCGCTGACAAAGGGCTCTGATCACGTTGGCCTCCCAGGATGATGATTGGTTGGCCATGTTGGGGAGGGTGGAGAGACAAGAGTATGGTAGATATTTACTACCCCTGCTCTAGTCCAACTCTGCTAAATGGTGAAGATATGAAGTGAGGCACATGAAGACTAGAGGATCCCACCACGTTCCTACGGCTTCCCAGCAGCTGAGCTGGACGGGCAAGCAGGTCCCAAGGTCTTTCTTATATACTTTTACAGCTTTAAGGGTCACTGGAAAAGGACATAGTTTAGAGCTGTTTTTCAAGAGAGGCAGAAAATTATTAGAGGACAACTATTCTTTCTCTGAGCCTTGTCGTAAATGAAAACACTTCATGAATTGCATCAATAACATCTGTAACCTAAGACTCTCCGTAAATGCACACAGCATTGATTCAACACTTTTTCTATTAGCAAGGTGCAATCTAGAAGTTTCCTAGGTAGGGTAGTTGAGATGGTGGGCATTGCTAATATGTATGGTGCACTGTAAGTGCTTCACACACCTTCTTAGTTAGCTGAATATTGTGAAAAAAAAAATCAGTACTCAAACCATTCTGCTGCAATGTTTCATAGCTACATACCCTAAATTTAGTCAAAATTTGCAGAAAATGATGAGGCTCATCATTTCAGTTAAGCCAGAAAACATCCGGGTTTGCAGAGAAAATGATACAAATGATTTCATTTGATTAGGACCAATGGGAAAACCAGAGAAGAATTTCAAGTTCCTCCATAGCTGACTTCATACTAGAACAGAAGTTACCTTTTAAGATAATTCCATTAGAATAAGAGGATTTAATACCCTTTTCTTGGTCTTCAATCAATAACCATTACATAAAAAAAGAAATCCAAGATATTATATTTAGGACTATCATCATATGGCAAGCATTTATTTAATTTGTATTCCACACAATATCTGTGGAACTTAAAGACATACTTACAAGTAAAATGAATTAGTAATTTCTACATATTAGGTGAAGTCCGAGAACTGGCTATCAGTCCAAGCCTACCTCTCACGTAAGTAGCAAGCCTCACATGAAGATGGCCAGCACAGGGTAACATAAGGAAATGCACGTTCCGCGGAGGATCATAAGTGCCTTCCCTCCTCTGCCCCTCAGCTCTTTAGACCTCCCTCCTTAAAAAATTCATTACCTTCTGTTGCAATTTTGTTTGCCTGTACATCATGGCTACTATGCAAATAGCTACACTTTAATGCCTGGTTAAACTCTGGGTCTTTCTAAAAAACCAAGTTGCTGATAATCAAACTTAACTAAAAGAGGAATTGGAGCAAAGATATATGGGCTAGATCTAAACACTGAATGTGGTGAGGAAGCAACCCCACCTGGTCTCTATCATCCATCATAAAATGAACTCTCTTGCTTTTCCTGGACTCCATCCACATGGCTTCAGCCCTCAACTTCAGCTTACACATGGTCTACGAAGGTAACCCTGGCCCCGAGTAAACCCCACGACCTTTCTCTCAGCTTACGTCTCTCTTATAACCACCTCAGTCTCTTACTTGATTGTATATTCCCCAGAGTGGGATTCAACATGCCTTGCCAGCCCACAGGATGGGTCACTCCCAGGTCTAGCCTGAGGCGGGGGGGGGGGGGGACGTCATGTGACACTAGACTGAGCAGTCATCTAGGATACATGGTTAGGAACATCGGTTTGGGTGTCAGACAGACCTAGATACAAAGCAGAGCTCTTCCCCTCAGAAGCTAGTGATCTGGGATGAGTTACTTTTATCAGGCTCGGTGTACTCATATCTAAACTGATCATATCAAAGGTACCACCTATGAGGGGCAAAGAAAAATGTGTGTCCGGTTCCAGATGCTCTACCTGGTGCATGAATGCTAATCATGCAGGAGGTGCCTTGTGTGTTATTTCTAATCCTTATGACAGCTTGCAAGGTAGGCATTATTTCCATTTGGCCAATGAGGAAATAAGTTTAGAGAAGTTAATAGCTCAAAATCACATAGGGCAATGATTCAAACCAACATCTGGCAGATTCTAAAACCTGTACTCTTTCCACTATACTCTTTGGATCCCTTGTGCCCAGCAAAAGGTCTTTGATCTCATAATCATTTAAATGGCTGAACAAACAAATTAATAAGTAAATACTAGGCTGAAGAAGGGCATCAACCTTCCCAACCAGGCCCCAGGATTCCCTTGGGCCACATTAAGTTTCCCAATGGGCCTGGCCTACAATGTATATTTCTCATATTATTCCCTGGGGTTAAGGCATTCAAAGCCTCAGTTTCCTGAGGTCAAGCAACACATTTAGCATTTCCAGCTCAGTATCAACAGTGTGCCCATGGCAAACCCCAAGGGAAAAAAACACAGGATGTTTTTTTTTCAGCTGGGAGTTGGATATTTAGACCTGTGGTTCCAAAAGCCAATTCAAGGGCCAGACATAGAATCCTGCAGGGAGGTTTTTTAAATATAGTTTCCCCAGCCATACAAGGACTCCTGAGTGAAACCTTCAGGACAGAAAATCCAGAATTGTTGTTAAGCTGCAGAGGGGATTCAGCACAAAGTGAAGATTATATGCAAGTCTAGAGCATAAAACTCTGCAGAAAAGAATGTGGGCAGGAGAGAGAACCAACTTTGAAAGAGGATGTGAGAGCACTTCAAAAATAAATGGCCACCTCCTTCCCAACTGAGCTGAGAAATAGCTTCCTAATTGTGGAATGAAGCAAACTGCCTTGTGCTGGGACTCTCTCGGTTCTGTTTGTGGCAATGCCCCAAGAAAGCAGCAGACATCAAGCCACCCGTGTGTCAAAAGAAAGGTACCCACCCAGGAAAAGGCCCCTTATCTTTATGCTCAAGTGAAGGTGTAGATCACTCACGTTACAGCAGACTGATTCCTCCCGTGGTTATATTCCAGAAACTTGCTTTATTCTACTGAATGTCTCAATTCAATCAATTAACAAGATTCTGTTCTGAAAAACAATCTAGTTAAGTTTGCAGAAATTCTAAAGAGTAGGACAAAAAAAAGAAAACGAAATTGCGATTGAAAAAAAAATTAAACTATTGTCAAGTTGGGGGCTTCTTCCTGACAGAGTTGGCACTTCAAAAATTGGAAAGAGAAAAAATGTACATCTCAGAGCAGGTGACACAAATATTGTGTCAAATATTCACTACCAGAGATATTAACAGCTGTAATTACAGGAAGGAGGCATATTCCAAGTCTTTTTTTTTTCTCTTTCAGGTAGTCTGAGCTTCTTCCAAATTATTAAATCACCATCATCATCCTCATCATCATCTGGTGTAGGCTATGTGCCAGACACTAAATGTTTTACGTAGAACTCATTTCATACTAAAAATACTCCTTTGAAATAGATACTATCTTTAGTCCTACTTTTCAAAGAAGAAAACTGAAGATATAGAAGTAAAGTAACCAAGATGACAGCCAGTATATGGCAGAGTCCAGACTGGGACTCAGGTAGTCTGGTCCCTAAGCTTACCCTCCTGCCCACTGTGCCATTCTCTCTCTCATCACCTCTGTGGTAACATGTGATGTCCTGAGAAGGAGGGGAAGAAGAAGGTCAGGGTTCCAACACTCTTCCCTTTAATCAGAGACTCCCACACACCCTATGAACAGGCCATTCACGGCAAAATGGCTGGACCATTAACTTCATAAGATGAAGGCTGGGCCCATCATTGTTTTGATACAAGACCAGGACGATAAAGGGCATTTTTTCCCTCTGTTATTCTTGCAGGACACAGAAAGTAAACAAGTATTTGCCAAAATGAATAGTCTCTATCTACAAGTAAAGACTAAACAAATGTTCCAGTCACTATAGAATCTTTGTCAACTATCCTAGTAGCAGCCATGGATCTCAATTAGGGGGAAAATACTGGACAAGGAATGTGAAATAACATGTTCAACACACCTAATGATTATTAGAAACATCACATTTCTAAGGTTTCACAAAGTCTAAAACCTCGTTATCTTGAATCCTAATATCTTTGTGATTTCCAGATTTAAAAGAGCAGAACATGGGTAATTATTTTTACCCACATCCTAATGTTTAATAAAAAATGATATTTTGCTCTCAGAAAAAGTATTTGACTGGTAAGTATATAATACTAACTAAAATCAAAGGAAGCTACTGCTCACATACACACACGCACACAATCACGATTTACGGTATTTCCCAAGCATCGCTTGTATCACTATATTCCAATCAGTTTTAGTTAACTGAGGGTCAATGGAAAACATGAGGAACCAAAAGTTTGCAATTAGCATGAAAAAACGTAAGACCTAGAGGAAACAATTTTAAAGATTTATATATTTATTTATTTTAGTGGCAGGGTGGAGAAAAGGCAGAAAGAGAGAGAGAGGCAGAGTCTTAAGCAGACGCCGCGCTGACCACGGAGCCCCATACGGGGCTTGATCTCATGACCCTGAGATCACCGACTGAGCCGAAACCAAGAGTTGAGTGCTTTAACTGACTGCACCATCTAGGCGCCCCGAAATGTTTTCAAATGAATCATCACTGAATCAGAGCTCCAAGAGGAGATCTACATTCCAAACTTCTATACTTGCAGTAAAGATATCACCGGGAGTTCCACCGTAAAAACTATATAAAGAATATCAGTGAGCAATTATATTAAAAAAGACAAACTATTCACCATCTTAGCAGGGCCGCAGGCTCAGGACCCACACTGAAACATGCCCCTCCCCCTGCTCTCTCTCTCTCTCTCTTTTTCTAAATAAAAATAGTCTTTTTTTTAAACATGCCTGTTAATGGTTGAAAGGGACACTGAAAGTGGAGTAGGGTGGGGAAGGCACTGCACACTTACTATGCTCACATACCTCAGCTTCCTTGGCTTTCAGTAATTTACGCCAGCATCGTCCGATGAGGGGACCAAAAATGAAAATGTTTAAAAAAAAAAAAAAACCAAGGTGGGGGAGCAATTTGAGGAAAGACTAGGAAAAAAAGATGTCAAGGCTCACAGGGCTTATAAAAAATCTTTTAAAAAACAGAATTGCACTCTACCTTTCACTAGGTTGCTAATCAGAAATAGACGAAACTACAGCTACGAAAGCTCTATCATCATTGTATCAGCTCCTTTACTAGGATGTCAGAGACTGAGGGACCAAGAATAGATGTAAAAATGCTTTCCTGCTTTACCATTTTCAGACATTAGGTAACCAGTTTTCTGATAGTTCATACAGAACTCAGTTGGAAGGCAAGGAATGAATAAGAAACTTCTAGCAATTGCTTCCAATTCAGTTTGATCCTAATATAAAACAGACAAAACGTATAGGTGATAAACGTTAAGGGTTAATACTAATATTTTGATATAGAAAAATTCTAAATCCCACCAAAATAATGCCCAGGGCTCATCATTTGAATGTTTTATTAAAAGCTAAATTGAGGGGCGCCTCATTGATTCAGTCAGCTAAGCATCTGCTTTCAGCTCAGGTCATGATCCCAGGGTCCTGGGATGGAGCCCGCATCAGGCTCCCTGCTCAGCGGGGAGCCTGCTTCTCCCTCTCCCTCTGCCCCTCACCCTGCTTGAGTGCTCACTCTCGCTCTGTCAAAGAAATAAAATCTTTTAAAAATATTAAAATAAAAGCTAAATTGATTGTAGCATAAATCAAGTCTTTCTTTGAAAGACAACTGCAGCCACTTTTTAAAAAAGATTTTATTTATTTATTTGATAGACAATGAGAGAGCATGTACAGGATGAAGGGCAGAGAGAGAAGCAGACTCCCCACTGAGCAGGGAGCCCAACGTGGGGCTCAATCCCAGGACCCCGGGATCATGAGCTGAAGGCAGACACTTACCGGACTGAGCCACCCAGGTGCCCAACTGCAGCCATATTTTAATAGCCCTTCAATTTAATCTTAAATTCTAGGTCCCTAGAAGTTTCAGTAGTAATGAAATAGTCCATCCTAAAAATGATTGTGCAGTTTCTGTGCAGTGTGTGTATGTGTATTCATAAGTGCATGTGTATCTAAAACATATCCTTCCATAAACTACACCTGGATATACTGGTTGAGAAGACTGTTTACTTATACTTAAATATGTATGTGTGCATCTCAGAACATGAAATTATATTTTTAAGATTATGACCAAATTACATATTTCTTTAAATAGGAGATTAAAAATTCTGGGGAATTAAAAATTGTAAACTCAAAAAGTAGCAAAATTTCTATGATAAAAGTTTATGGCTTGGAATTATAACTAATCAGTGCTATTTTTCTGGCTCTGACAAAAAAAAAATATTTTGCACTGAACAGCAAAGTTCCTCTAAGGGTCCAGTTCTTATGCCATAAAATATGGAAAAATAATTCCTATTAACTAAGGGCAGAACATGACTTAAGAGCTCTTTCCCAGCTCCTATATTTACAAACAAAATATGGAAAAACCAAGTCTTGTATGGTAGGAGGGAGAGAGAAATCATTATTATGGCTTCCATTCAACTCAAATACAAATTGGTCTAGGGGACCATTTCATAAGTATCTCATTTAGATATCAATCTCTAAGGTCATGCAAATGACAGGTAAGCATTTTATTCATGACACTACTTACAATTTATAAGCTGATATAAGATTACTTTGTCATAGATCCTATTCTAAGAATTTCCACTACAGAAACACCAATGACACTAATCACAGAGTTTCTGAAAACAGTCCTCTAGGAAGTCTGCAATGGAGAGGTTACAAAAACAAAATGGCAACCTTTGGATCATATGCCATTTTGTTCTAAGCCTTAAAGTTAAGGTAAAAGACAGTATGATGACTATAGTTAATATCGTATTGAATGCTGGAAGTTTGCAGGTGCTCTCATCACACATACAGATGGTACAGGAGTGGTAAGAGCGATCACCCTCGCAACTCAATGGCCCATGTCCTTGGTGATTGCTGCAGGGGTCTGCAGAAGCTTCGAGGGCTGCTGGGGACCTCAGGAGCCACTCCAGGTTCAGAGGCTAGGGACAAAAGCAGCCGGCAGTGGTGGCCGGAGCCAGTGATGCACACGCATTTGGCTGCTGGGAACCAGAGGTAGGTGCCTGGCTGGTGGTGGCAGAAGCCAGTTGCAAACATACGCACGGTGGTGGGAGCCCGGAAAGCAGCAAAGGCTAAGGCCCACTGCAGACGCCCTGGAAGCTTTGGGAGCCCCAGTTGTCGCTGTGCACTGCTGTGGCTGCCGGGTCTGGTCACTGGTGCACAGCGGCAGAGCCTGGTGTCAAGAGTCAACCTGGGGGTATGTGGACAGTTGGGGTAGTGAGCTGTGAGCTCAGTGGTATAGGCCAGTGAGGGGAGCCAGGGCTAGATCACAGGCGGAGCGGAGGGGCTAGCCCCAGGAGCGCACGCAGCAGTGACGGTCACCTGGGGATGTTCCAAGCTGGTGTCTTGCGCTCACATAACCACAGAGGCTTGGACTGGCTTTGTGTGTGGGTCCTGGGCTTTTGGCAAGGGTGGAGGGCAGGGAGTGGGTAGGGACTCAGGCAGCTGGTATCAGCAAACATGAATACCTGTGGGGCAAAAACTGGTGAAATTTGCAGGGGGTCTTGGTGACCCTTGATTTCTTCAGTGGTGAAAGCTACTAGTGTCATCTGCATTGCAGGTCACTGGGAACTGCGGTTCCTCCGTGTGGCTGACGCTGTAGCCCCTGCTTTTCTGCCTTGTTCCTAGCCATCTTTATACATCTCAGCCTTACTCATCTCTGAGTGGGGTGATGGAAGTGGGTCCTTCGTTCAGTACCCCCAAAAGGCTGGGGAAGCTGAGAGGGGAACTCTTTCTGGCTGGGTCTTCTCTCTTGGCTCTGAGCAATGCAGTCATGGGA
Organism: Ailuropoda melanoleuca; assembly: GCF_002007445.2. Classification (NCBI taxonomy): domain Eukaryota; kingdom Metazoa; phylum Chordata; class Mammalia; order Carnivora; family Ursidae; genus Ailuropoda; species Ailuropoda melanoleuca. Next base: position 74,331,371 of record NC_048226.1, read on the forward strand.
GATGGAATGTCTCTTCCTTCTCTTTTTGATCATTAACTCCCAAGTTTTTTGTTGCATGGGGTTGTTGAAGTTTCTTAAGTGGGCTCCAGAGCTCTCCCAGAGCTGTTTCTGTTTACAGATCCTTGTGGAGAACTTAAGACTGGGGTCTCCTTCTCTGCCAGCTTGGTGATGCCATCAATAATGGTCTATTTTATAAACTGAGTGGTGGGCATAGGGATCTTTCTTCCATCATTGTTCTTTAAACTATACATATAAATTATGTGTGTTTCTTGGCAGCTGTGATACTTAAAAAATACTAAATCACTGTAAAATGTTAAAAAAAAAACCCTCCCAGAATTAACCATTGTTAACCAAAGACATACCTACATGTGTGTGTACCCATGTGTATGTTTTAAATAAAAACGTTTCCATTATCATGAATGCTAATCAACTACTTGGTTTCTTAGGATATCTCACAAAGTTTTCTTTTCAAGAACTGAGTACACTGGCATCCCACTTTGTAATTGTTGCATATTTGAGTATCTTCATGTCCCTTCACTACAGGAGCCCTCAGTATTTGGATCCAATCCATTCCTGAAGACATACTGAATAGCACAGTTTTGGGTACTGGAGCCGGTCTTCCATTTTGAAATGGAAAAAGTATTTTATTTCTAGTTTATGAACCTATCCCAACTAATTTCCCAGAATATCACTCAAATCCTTAGTAAACATCTGTGTAACAATCCAGCCAAGGATTTCTGAATAAAAGCATTTAATAGCCAAATTACCCATTTGGTCAAACCAAACAAACTCTTTGTTAGGTGTGTGTTAACCAAGAGTGGCGCTCTATGGTACCAGAAAGCTTCCACACTCGGGAGATAAAGCAAACGGTGGCGCTCCAGTAGTGGGACCCCAGGGCATCATGTTCTTGCTTCTTTGTGTGCATATGCTACTCCTTCCTCCACAGGGGAGTCTGTTCCTCTGCTCTCTTTGAATCTGGGCTGACCTTAACAACTTGCATGACAGAGGTGATGTTCTGGGGACTTCTTTCCTAAGAAGCCCTGCAGCTTCGTTCTGGACCCACCGAGCTGTGAGGAAACCCAGGCAAACCACATGAAGAAACTATGTGGCTAGAGAGATGCTCAGCCAGCACTGGGTGTTCCAGCCACGCCAGCCCAGGAGCCACACTTGAGAGTAGGAAGCCTCCGGATGGGTCCATCTTTAGCAGTCAAAGGACACAGCAGAATGAATGCCCCCAAGGACAGGCTCTCACTGCAACCTGTCAACCCTCAGGTCATGAGAAATAATAAAATTTCTTTCATGAGAATTATTTTTTTTTAAAGATTTTATTTATTTATTTGACAGAGATAGAGACAGCCAGCGAGAGAGGGAACACAAGCTGGGGGAGTGGGAGAGGAAGAAGCAGGCTCATAGCGGAGGAGCCTGATGTGGGGCTCGATCCCACAATGCCGGGATCACACCCTGAGCCGAAGGCAGACGCTTAACTGCTGTGCCACCCAGGCGCCCCGAGAAGTAATTATTTTAAGCTACCAACTTACTAAGTTTAAGCTACTAAGTTTGGAATGTTTGTCATGCAGCAATAAATAACCAGAATATGCATTTTCCTATTAGGAAAACCAAAACCACGGAGGTGAGATGTCCTGCACATCTTTCTTGCCTGGACTCACACCCTGTTAACCCATTATGACAGGGTTGGTTTCATAAATCTGGAGTAAAATTTTTTGCAAGCAATTACAGCAAATATTCCAACAGTGGCAATTCAGGTAGCATGGTGCATCAGTAAAGATAACGTGCTTGGGTTATAAGATTATCTAGTTACAACCTTCATCTTTCAAAAGGTAGAGCCTAGTTCACTCTCCCCCCCCCCCTTTGACACCAAAACTGTCAGTCTCAGGACACCTTGATTTTTATTTTTGTCCTTTGGTTGTAGAGTACTTTCCTCTAGATGCTTGTGGAGTTTTCTCTTTATCCCTTTTATTCAAATGTTTTTGCCAGGCTGAGATGACCATCTTTGGCTCTATGAACCCGGCTCTTCATTTTTCAACTGAAACGTTTTATTGTTAATCTCTATCAACTTTTCCACCATCATTTTCATTAATTTATCTTTGTCTTCTAAAATGTTATTAGTTTCTCAAGATTTTCCTCAGTATCATTATTCTGTTTTCCAAAAAATCAATGCTGTACTGGGCTCTCCCCAACAAAAGCTATAATGGGCTGCTCTAGGCTTAGCTTGCCATCAGCCCTTATCTCGCCTGACCTCATATTTCATGGGATCATGTGGTCCCTTCATCTCTGCCCATGCCCTTCTGCTTTCCAACCTAATTTATGAAGAGGTGTTCCCTGCATCCTACTGAGGACAAACTTCTTTCCTAAATTTTTCTTCTGTTCTTCTCATACAGAAATACTAGGAATCTGAATTTTGCAGTTTTTGAACGATTTTCATCCCATTCTACAATAATTATTCCATAAATTCTTTTTATCCTCTCAAAAAAGGGCAAGTCTACTCAAATCTAGGAGTTAAATTGTGAGGCTGCCTTTGGACCCTCTCTCTCTGTCCATCTGGATGTTGATTAAATTTCATTTGCCTCCCAACTCATGAATAGTGTTTGATTTGCCCATCCCCTGACCTAATCCAGCGTTTAGGAAACTTTTCTCTGCTGTGACTATGGTGAACAAGCATGGAACCTTCTCTTACCTACTGGCTGGATTTCTAACACACAGAAGGGAAATACATTCAATTATAATCTTTAACAGTCATTCCTATCAGGGTTCTTTCTCTCATCTCCCCCACTTAAAGCACTTAAAGGAACCACACTTTCCGGGACACAATGTGCCACCTATTTGTTACACGTTTATTTTCTGGGAGTTGGTGAATATTTGTAGGAAGACGGCAGAGAGGGGCTTTAGGGAGAAGGATGTTAGGAAGGAGGAGTCTGGCTTTATGGACAGCGACCCTTGTCATTAGGAGCACCAGCCCCGAAGCCAGACCGTCTGGATCAAATTCTGGCTTTGTTACTGAAATGGCTCAATCCGCACAGCTGATGTGGGTCATCTCAGTGCTCTGCTTCCTCACCTGGAAATCAGGAATAACACCACTATCTAACCTATACAATCACTGCAGGCATTCAATGAGTTAATATGCTTAATACAGTATCTGTGTAAGTATTGGCTATTATTTATAATTATCATTCTGTTATTATAAAGCAGCGGCCATGCAACAAAAGGACACCTGTCCAGTTCTCTCATCGGCAGAGAACGCTCATTTCTGACCGAGGGCCAGCTGGTTGGCAGTGAAGCCCAAGCTCTCAGGGAGACCTGGTCATCCATAGCATCACATCAATGACCCTCGACTTAATGGTTTTCAATTCAGTCCTTTCGGTGATTAGTTGTTGGGACTTCCTTCTGGATTCTGCTAACAGGTGACTGTGTCACCCATTCCACCCTCTAAGTATTTTAGGGACAAGACCATCTACACACCATTCAGAGGCCATTGAACATTAATCCTAAGTACGTTCAAATTAAAAAGTTTACATGACTGAGAACAGCTCTCCAGTCCAATTCTGTTTTATTTACACCAAGACTAAGTGTCAAATTCTAAAAATCTCCTGACTAATCAGAATTATTAAATGCAGACCAAAAATGTCACGGTGCTGGACAGGACTCTGAGGGCTCATCTACTTCATCTATCTGCCTTAAAATATGCCTACATCCATTTATCCCAGGCAAAGTATTTTAGAGACCCGAGAGAATACTTAAGTATTTTTAACAACCTTAAGTACCAAGGAGCTCTTGATTATTTGAACCCCCAAACCCTCTTCTGCAGTTAAGTACAGTTTCTCAGAGAGAAAAAAAAAATCGTTGGCCACCAGGTTCCATATAATCTTTATGATCTTTATACCTTATTAGATCATCCTTTACTACCCTTTTTAAAAGTATATAGTTAACAGATGTACTGCTTAGCTGACAAAGTTTGCATAAATAATTGGCTTTATATAAACACGCACTGCCTATTCTTCTTTTGAACTGTCATATTTATTTTAAACAAGAAACTAAAAATTTAGTCTTGCCAAATTATATAAAGCTTTCTAACCTAACCTTTTGATTCCCTTTACTAGAGGTACTTACATTATATAAAAGCAACGGAACTGGGAGAAATGCCATTCCAAATTTTTATGTATGGAACATTTAAAAGTGGTGAGTTCCTACCATGGATACTTTCCAACAGTCATCTTAGTTCAGGAAAGCGATATAGCATGGAGGTTAAGAACATGCTCTTTGGGGACTAAAAGCCCCGGCAGAAACCTTAGCTCTGCCACTTTTGATCCAAAGCCTCACAGCTGGTCTCTTCTCTAAGCCTCAGTTTCTCATCTGTAATACGTGAGAAACAGTTCCTACTGCGTTAAAAAAAAAAAAAATGGTATTAGGATTAAACCAGAGAATGAAGTGAAGTTTTAGCCCAGTTTATGGCACACGGTAAGCACTGAATATATGTTGGTGGTGTTGGTAGAAAGAGTGGTGTATCACCGATGATAACAAAAGACTATCAATGACACCGAGAGAGAAGGAATATGTCTTCTTAGTCTTCCTTAACCCAACCACATGAAACAATCTAACTCGGAGCCAAACCACAGAGAAGGTCTGACCACACGCCCCGACACTGTCGTCAGCCCAGATCGTGGCTGCGCCGTCCCAGCTTCGGTCGCCACGCACTCTTCCTTTTCTGACTTCAAGAGCAACTTGAAATTGCTCCTCCTGCCTCTGATGAATGGTAACTGCCACTTTGGATGGGATTTACTTTATATCCTCTTATTTAAACAGCTTCTCGAAAGTAATTTTTTGTTGTTTTGAGAGGATAAGTAACACTACAGAAGGACTCCTGTCCAACAAAGTGAGGATAACGCAACTAAAGGAAAACACCCGAAGGAAAACAAATGTGTAGAGGAGATAAATTCACTTCAGGATGGATGTTTACCCGAAAAGAAATTACACCCACAGTTCTCTCAGCGGGGGACCGATGGCAAGTTACATGCCCCCTGTTTAGCAGCTGGAAGCCAGCCAAATCCTGTGGCTTGGCTGCCTCACCAGCTTGAAATAGGCGAACTTGCAGAACAGCACCCAAGGAAGCAAATACCGTGCAAGCTGCTCTCGGCCAAGAATAGGGAGAGAGAAGACAGAAATTTTTCAATAACTGCAAGCCTGAGGAGATTATGCAGATAAACGGGTTTAACTTTGCTAAGGTAGAAAACATTCAGTTATATTTCCAAAATCTCTGAAGGACACTTAAAGCTCCCACCCTCCCTCTGCCACCTTACAACGATCTAGGGTAAGTTGTAGAAAACTTAGAAACCTATGAACTTCATCTTTTCCATAGCTGCTTTCCTTCTTACATTTTTTTCCACCTACCCAAACAGGTTTCCCACTATGAAGAGAAATGCAAAGCAATTCTGTCTAGACTATTAACTCTTTTTTAAAGAAGCTATTAGGCAAAATATCTGCAGGAGAAGAAAAATGTTGCCCAATTCAGGCCCAATTCAGCTATATAATATTCATTGAAAGAATCCATGTATCTTATTTTCTATCTTGAGTACTCTGGATGATTCGGATATCCTCTTGGGCTTGGGAACCACTTCTCTAGTACCATTAGGATTGCTTCCTCTATATTCTTTAAGGGGACTGATGTTATCATCATTGTTAGTTAACATTATGATGTATCCAGGTACTATGCCTTTTGCATGGGTTGACCCATTCAGTATTCATTGCAACACTGAAGGTAGGTATTATCATTTTACAAATGGGGGCACTAAGGGTTGGAAGGTAAGGAGCTGCAAAGGTCATAAAGCTACTAAGTCAAGGAGCCAGAATGTCAACTCCAAGGCTTTTACTCTTAAACCAGTATTTTGCAGTGCCTGGTGATGTAAGAGTTAGAAATAAAATAGAAGCGGAGTATAGGAAACTAAGTTTGAAAGGAGAATGAAGATGAAAGAGGATGTAAACTTTCCAGGCCCTCTTGGCCAGACCTCAGTCCCTCTTACTGTAGACTTTTCCCATTGCCCCCAGTGCCTCATGGATCCTGCAACTTTGAACTTACTGCTGATGAACATTGTAAATCTGCTCATGTATCTGACCCAGTAAATTTCCAGCATTATACCAGGCTGCCACCAGGACTTTTCATGATAGGCAGATGCATTCTGAACCATAACACTGAATAACAAAGCACCAGGGCACTGAAATTAGTCTTGCTTTAAGTAATGATTTCCAAGTATGTTGCATCATCTCTAAATAAGTCGTCTAACTCACCATGGGTACTCAGTCAAGCCTTATTAGTTGTAACAATTCTGATCCCACACTTGGGAGAACCTGGACTGTTGTCAGAAGGGGACATACACGATTCCTTGGCTCAACCGCAGAGCCAGGGGTTGAGGCTGGCCCTATTACCAAACACTTGGCTTGACCACCGCGTGTCATTTTCCGTCTCATGACTGTATGATATGGTTCAAATCCTAACCTAACTAATTGACACGCGAAACTACCAAGTAGGATTTTATAATCCAATTTGTTTCCCATCATTTAGGCAGCTGTTTTAACCAAACTGTGCTAATTTGTTTCAGGACGTACATAAAATCCAGCATTCTTCTAGTCAGGCTGGAAACATAATAGCACTTTCCCAGGGAATAAAAAAAGTTTAGATGACTCCCATAAAAATCTGTGACATGAAATTAAGCTAATTATAAGACACAAATTTAAGGTTTAAACCACTTAATAATTCTTATTAATCTTGCACTAAAAAATTGAAACCAACAATGAACAAGAGTTACTTTGTATAAACTAACTCTCTCCTAATTAATGCTATTTCCTTATAGTAAAAAAGAAAAGTTAATATAAAGTAGGTCTTTATTCTTCACATATCCTCCAAATCATAGCTTTGCAGTACTTATGGTTCCAAGATACCCAAAGTCTGGTAATGCCCTTGGTAATCTGAGATCTGTAGCATACTTGTGACACAAGCCTCCTTTATTTTCCCTTTAAATGCTGTCAAAGCACATGAATGTTATCACTCCATATTACTTTATGTTTGGATGCTTGGCGCTTACAAAATTAATTGGATCATTTGAATCCAGTCATGGAAATATTGTACTAAAAATAGAAAAGTAAAACACAATAAAATTTGCAGAAGTCCAACACAAAACTAGGGACGAACAACTAACATGAAATAAGCAGTTGGCTGAAAATTTAAAGTGACCACACTGATAGAATGAAAGCAACATGTGCTTTAAAAAAGAAAGAATAGAGGACTGTATCACTCAATAGTTAACCTAGAAATTTTAATAACGCTTCATAAAGTTGCATATTTATTTCAAGGTAATACCAAGGTGAGATAAAAGATTCTAGTCTTGGAGTGCCTGGGTAGCTCAGTCCAACTCTTGATTTCGGGTCAGGTCATGATCTCAGGGTCATGAGATGGAGCTCCACATTGGGCCGTGCTCAGTGGGGAGTCTGCTTGAGATGCCCCTCCCCCACCTCGTGAATAAATCTTAAAAAAATTCTAGTCTTTCATACTAAAGAGATACTCTTCTAGAGTTGGTCTCAAAAAAAAAAAAAAAAAAAAAAGGCAAAAAGACCAGGCAAGAGACCACTACTTTAATCAAGGTGGGCAAAGAGAAGAGCGAGCAGCACCAGGTAAAGAGAAGGAGCAGGTAACCAGTTGTGAAGGTAGCATCAAGTGGAATCGGTGACCAAACGGCCAGGGAAATAAGAATGCATGGGTTTGAAATGATTTGCAGGTTGTGGCTAAAATGCGCAGGGACGGGATGCCAGCCTCTGAAATAGGGCAGAGCAGGGGGAAGAGCCTGTTTGAGGAGAATTCGGAGTCATTTCAGGTGTTTTTAATTTGCAGCCCACATGGGAAAACCAGGTGGAAATAGGAAGGTCAGCGGCTGGGGTCATAAAGGCAGCTGAGAGGGAGTGGAGAGCGGAGGAAAACGTAATAGAGGAAACGTCGTGACAGATAAATAAGGTCCTCCTGGAAAAGGGCTACGACTCAGGAATAGTGGTGTAGCCTTGAAAGAAAGAGGTGTGTTTTTCCCATGAGAAAATACAAGTAGGCTCAGTGCCTGAAGATAAACAGGAAAGAAAGGCGAGGCAGTCACCTCAGGCGTAAGCCGTGAGGAGACATTCTCGTCTGAGAAGGACACTCAAGGTTAGGGAAACCAACTGTGCCAAATGAGAGAGAGGTAACGGGACCCTGAGCGGGGCTGAGGAATCAGCTACGACGGCGAGGACACCTGTCCACACGGTCTGTGATCTCCTCACCCTGAGACTGAGTCAGGTCGGAGATCAGGAGGCTGAGCTGCAGCCTCTCTTCCTAAGCCTGTGCATGTCGTTCAGTCCTGGACGGACTAACGGCCATGATGCAGCCGCCTCGGGACACGGCCTCACGGCGTCTTCGCTTAGACGTGCATTCTCCTCTGAGCCGATGCGGAGTTGATGTGAATCACGTCACTATCGATACGAAGACTCAGACGGCATAGTGTTTCCAGTACTACAACCTACTCCATACACATGTTGCGCCTGCTATAAAAGTAAATATAGGCTCACATAAAATAAAAAACTTTTGAAAAGCACTGGCCAAAGAAACTGCATATATACTTATATGAAATATACATGTATTTCTTCATTCTCTTTCATTTACTTCCATGCTCATAAAAATGCTGGTCTCGAATTTATCACCCGTGTAAAAGATACATTTATGTATAAAATTTGTTTTAAGTATCACCACATTAACAACTCAAAAAAAAATGTTGAATCCCATGAACAGCTTTCCGGAGGAAAAAAATATGCCAAGTTTTACCTCAAAGGAATATTTTAAATTCGTTTTCATAAAACAATTAAAAAAAAAAAAAGCTAACATGCCCTTAATTCTATTTGTCTTAGCTCACGCCACTCAAGACTCAGAAAGTTTAGAACAGAAGCTAAAACTATCATTGTACGATGCAACAGGTTATAAATTCAGCATTTTTAGTGGAACTTTGTACTCATTTCAATCCATCTAAAAATTAAAGACCTTCTACTTGGACCTGATAATGTACTCATAAGTATCCAACTGTGATAATTTCAAAACTCTTTGCCATTGTGGAATTCTTGGACCATCATCTTAAAAAATAAAATTACCACATAATTTTTTATATTCCTTTTTTCTAAGCTTTTAAAGGAATTCACATACTCTGCCTATCATAAGCAAAGGTTACGAAGACATTTCAGAAAAGAGGAAATGACTCTGGCAAAGAAATGGAAGAGGGAACCCCTCATTCATAAACAAGTAAATATAATTGAAAACAGATGAAACTCTTTTTAAACATAATAAAATTATGCTTTAAAATATAAAACATAGTCCTGGCAAGGTGTGGTAAGGCTGATACATTTTGCTGGTAGCACAGGATACATACAAGTCCTTTGGAAAGCCATTTGGCAATGTAACTTTTGGCCAAAAAATTCATAGTCTTTTATACAGTAAGTCTAATACTCTATCCTATGAAAATAATCCAAAATACAGATTATATTCATAATGATAATCACAAAAGTATTTTCTTATAAAATAACTTCAGGATATTTTCTCTATTTTAATACTAAGACAAGGTTAATTACACAAAATTTTAGAGTATAAAGGAAGCACATTTTCATACATCTGCATTCATTCAGATACCAACTACCTACTTCTATGCAAGGAAATGTTAAACACTGAAGATTGAACAGTCAGTGTGATGGTCCTCCCTGTCATAAACCTTAATTCCACTACCAAGAAACCACTATTATTAATATCTTGGTGACTTCTAGTTTATTTTTCTGTTTAATACACTTATTACATTTTTTAGTTGGCGGATACTTATGACTAGGAATGCTATTGATTATTCCAGCGTGATCCTTTTTTGCTCAGGAGCCTTACTGAGAAAAAGAAACTGCTCCTCTCAAATGCAGGAAAATCTTAAGTGTTCAACTTTATCATTTAGGCATGGTAAAAAAAGGTCATAGCCTTATTACATGCAAGGCATCTTCTCATTTCTATAAAATGGTTACATATATAATATACATATTTGCGTTAATATATACATATATGTATAATATATATAAGATTACGTGTATATAATATATATTTTATACAGTACTCAGACTTGACTATGCCTAAAAGTGTTCAGATATAAAAAATTATATACTATGGTAAATCTTTAAGCTAACAATTTTAAAGCTTATTTCAGAAAAATATACAGTAATAATAAAAAGATACCCATCATGAGATAAGGCTCAAAATGGATGTACTCTAAATATCCACCTTTTAAGTTTTACAATCTCATGGTTCCTGTTGGGTCCTGATTTTGTGAGAAGTCCTTATCCCTGCCCAACCCCCCACACCCCTGCTGCTGCCACCCCCAGGAGGATTATCAAGATTTGTGGAAACCATGACTAGGTCTCCAGAAATGGCAATTTGAGACAAATGCCCAACCAAGTGCAGGCAGTAACCCAAGCAAGTGGCAAGAATCAGAAGACAGAAAGGCATGGGACTGACGTACCAGGTCCACAGAATAGCACTCTACTGAATGACAGAATGGGTGTCCTTTGCACCTCATGAATAAAGAACCTAGATGTACATGTTTAACAGAAAGAGCTAGGAATCTGGAACAATTCTACTACATTCTGGAACCTGAAGAGCTCTAGTGTCCTAGTAAGCCTTCCAGGGTCAGCTGAAGTTGGTACACTCACACTAACATAAGTAACCATGAGCACACAGGAAATGTTAGCCACGTGCAGACACCTGGCTTTCTCCTTTAAGCCCCACAAACCTGAAAGGTAGATTCTGTCATCTGCCTCACTCTACAGAAATGAAAAACTGTATCAGAGATGTGTCTAAGGGCAAACAGTGAATGAGTAGCAGCCCTGGAAAGATCATCTCAGGACTGTCCAACTGGGAAGTGTTGGCCTTACTCTTTTGCTATTCTGCCTCCCATCCTTTGAGAGCTAAGAAAAATAGAAACTGACGGAGCAGGTGGCCAGCAATGGAGTCCCAGGCTGTGGTGGCATCAAGGTTGGAACAGGTTGACATCAACTGCAAATGCCAAGTCATCACGGAACTACCGGCAACCACACGTGAGACACCAAAGTATTTACCCCGAGGTATCTAAACTCGGCAATTCTACAGCATAACCTTTCTGCAACATTATTCTCACCAAGCCTTTCAGCAACTGGCTATTTCACCAAATGGATTTGATCTGTATTACAGGGAGCACTCCTCCTCTGTATAGTCAGCAGACCAGTTAAGAAAATATACATTCTGGTCATACACACATACACAGAGGGAATATGATTGAGGTATATAAAGACGGACATTTCTTGTGCCTGCTTAGGGAATCCTGAACCTGTCACAATAGGACACTTGAAATGTAATCGCAGTATAGTGCTTTATCAAACAACTTTCTTGTACCATTAAAAATTAATGTCATTTATAGTTTAAATTTCAAGTTAGAAGAGAGAAAAAAGTCTTGGGAGTTTTATTGTCACAGATAAAAATTTGGGATTTCTACATTTCTTGGCGTGTTTATTAATTCAAATATTTTACTTCAGTTTATAGTGAAGTCTTTATGAATTCAGAGCTTGAAAATATTAAGAAATAGTTTAACCCATAAATGTGCAAATAATTTCATTCTTGTGACAGTTTACAACTAGCCACCATTTTCCCAGGCAAATGCTTCCTAAAAATACATTATCTTAAACTTTTTATTTATAAATTCCTGCAGAATTACTTAGCATATTGAAATGAAAGGTTTTCTTTTCAAAATACACAGTCTCTCTGCCCACAACACTATCAGCACAAAAGGTCATTTATTAAAGCTACAATATCCCACCCACTTAGTGAAAATAAATAAATACAATAAAACAGGCCATAACTCCCCAGCCCATCAACCCAATGGATTAAAAATTGGGTGGCTCACCTGATTGTGGCTATAGAAATGTGAAAAGTATTTGGAAACTAAACATGAAGCATAGGTTCAGGAAAAAGGAGTCCTTCCCCAGAGGCATATAACCTCCGAAGAGACAGGTGACAGATGTGCCTACAGACCAAAATAAAATAAAGATCTGGCCAGCCAAGCTGAGAAGGAATTTAAACACCACAAAAGCTCATGTTAGCACATGTTGGTGCCAAATGTATCCTGCAATCCTTGAGAGTAAAGAATTTTGATGAACTGAGGAAGTCGTGGAATCGAAATGAGAAACTTCCCAGCGTCCACCTCTGACTGCCTACACCTCAAACACTGCCCACGTTTTGCCACCGCACAGGCTGACATTGGACTGTGGCCACAGATTTGAGATTATGCCTGTATTGTGTTCTTAATGAGGGGGGTGGGGGATGAAAACAAAGCCTTTAATCAGCACAAAATACATATTTGAACATCACTCCAAGAGTGAGGGCAGGTCTCAGGAAAGCCCAGCGTGTCTACAGAAGATGAGGAAAGGGGTCACGGGGAAGGAAACATGTTTGCAAGCAAAAATAAGATTGTAACTCCGGCTTATTATTAACTCCGGCCAAGCCTAAACAAACATTTTTTTTTCTTCCAGTTACGATTGAGTCATATGGCCACCGGCAGGAATTGTTATCACTTCATTTTCTGCAGAATGTTTCAGAAACTTGAAACCTCCCACACTTTCCCCATGTGAATACTCTGGATTTTTAAACAACCATGAAGTGTTTGCTTCCAAAATTGAATACATTTGATGGCCTGGTAGTACAGCTGATCCATCACAAACCATGGGGAGGGGGTGGGGCTGAAAAAGTTACTAGACCAAATGGCACAATGGTAAAGAAATTTGTTATGGGATGGTTATACAAAACAGTAATTTTAACCACTAAATTAGCATTCACATTGAGGCTGTTGCTGTGCCTTTGCCTCTGTTTTGCTGTTCAGTCACTCAAAATGGAGAACATTTGCAGGAGTGTCGCCTGAAATGCTAAGAGCATTTCGAAAACTTATTGTAATCTTTGTGTTACTGATCTCAATGAAGGACCTGCCAGTCATACAGGAACATGAAGCAAAAGATGCCAATTAAGTTAACTGCCAAGTATTTTGCCTACATTCTATTGACATAGCAAGAGAAAGAACTATCTAGAATCTCAATGTCCAGTATGTGCCACAAGCTTGGTAGTAAAATCAATCCTTGATTTTTCTGTGGCTGTTTTACAAACAAAATGCTGATTTTATATGTTTTCCACTAAATAGTATCTGTCCTAAAACAAAACAAAACAAAACAAAACAAAACCAATTGCTTAATACCATCTTTGAACCACAGAAAAGTTTAAGGAGAGCTCTCCTACCATCAGATCCAAACTGACGTCCTAGAAATCAACAAAGAACACACTTCCTCAACGTTTTAGTTTGTAGCCACCTGAGGACGTGTTGATTTCACTATTGTAACATCATCTTCAGTTTCATCTACAAACAATTTGAAAGAAGTCTGGCTTTTGGGCCACGGAACTGACTAGAGAGGGCTTTGTCCTCAGTGGATTTCCTCCCAGGCTAGTCTACTCCTTCGTGCATTTGGGGCTAGTTGTGAAATTTTCACAGAGATGGTCATTTCTGCTTAGCAGATAAGGTGTTGGATTTTGCCTAAAAGGAACTTGAAATGTAACACACCAGGTTTCATAGCTCCGTCCAAGTTAAGTGTGTTTTGTAACAGACGCTAGCCAGAAATGCAAATGATTTCTACAAAGTTCTAATCCTGTTATCAATCCCTTGAGACACACCCCCTTACCCTTTCATCTCTCCCCTGGCTATGGTTCTACATTTTACTGCATGTTTAAAAAAAAAAAAAAACACTAGTAAAGATACCCTAGATTCTGGTTTAAGAGCCTCAAGAGCTGACACTGAGGTGTGGAGTTGAGCCGTTTTCTAATTAAAAAGTCAGATGGTCTGTTTCTGTTAGAAAAGCTTTAACTCTCAGTGTCTGCACATTGGATGCTTTGGCTCATAGCATCTCGGCCCAAGGCCATTCAGGATTGGCCTCAACAAACCCCTTCCTGAAGTAGGGTCTAGTGAGCAATGGAGAGTCAGGATACCAAATAAAAAGGAGCCCATCCACCTTAAGTAGGTGCAATTTTTATTTTAAAAAATTCAGGCTACTAAGTGAATAAGTCATAGGAATAAAAGGCACGGCATAAGGAATATAGTCAATGCTATTGTAATACCATCCTACGGTGACAGTTGGTAGCTACGCCTGTGGTGAGCACAGCATAATGTACAGTTGTTCAATCGCTATGCTGTATACTGAAAACTAATAGAGCACTGTGTGTCAGCTATACTCAAAAGTAAAAAAAAATTTACAGGACTTGGAAATCTGAAGAAACAAGCACAATTTTGAAAAATTGTATAGAAAAAGCAATTTGAAAAGTTTTGACAAATAGATGAAATGAGACAGAATCAAATACACTGAACTGCTTCAGCCACTGATGAAACAAATCACAACTCCTTTCTGAGAAAGTTTTTTTTTAAGCCTTAATATACATCCTTGATGAATTTCTTAAGCAACTGGCATCAACACTTTTTTTATGGTGTCTGTGTGCCCTGCCTTTGCCATTTGGTTCTTGCTTTCATTTCAGCGGCTTTTAAACTTTTTCAGATCTTGAATCACTTCATCATCATGGCTCATGGTTTGTAAAATACCTATTATAACGAAAAGCCATGCAGAAAAATGCAAATTTTATCAGTCCCACTCAAGACTGTGGATCAGGGAATCCTTATACCAAGAAGATAACAATTATACCCAGACCCTGGAATAACTATTTGCAATTCATCTGGGGCTGTGACATAGGTCCTGGTCAGAATCCAAAAAGGAAGCTGAGAACAGAGCTTTTGGAAGCCACTCTCCTACATTCTTTATCTAGAAATTATCTTCTGTGGTAGCCTTACTCTAAATCAATCTGGATAAAAGTCTAGGAACTTGGGTGTACAAAAAGTCTTGCCAGATCTTTGGTCTAGATTATGATAATGACATAATCTGACAGCTCCAACAGGCTAACAGTGAACACACACACACACACATACACAAATCACTATAACAAGTAGATTCCGAAGTCATTTATGTAAAGGTAGTTCCTACACACTATAAATAATAAACGCAGACCATTTTTACTTTGTGTTTTGGGGCTTCACCTGTAAAATCCATTAAGATAGCCCCTGCCAGATATTTCTTGGATTACTGAAAATATAAAATACAGTTAAATTTACATCCTCACAGATACCACTCCGACAAGTGTTCATTTCCAGTGGATTTGGGCGTCAGAACACAAACCTAACCAGTGAGGAGTCGGCATTTCGTTGACCCCCATTCTGTTCGCACACAGGAACCTGCTTGGTTTCACAGTTTGCAGAACGCAGTAATGCTGTAATTCTAAAGTAGTCCTTAACTGACCACTCTATAAACAATGTAGTAAAGAAGTAAATGCTTTATAGTGGTTAATTAACCTGCTAAAGTATGCCCACTGAAAACTGACCAAGGACAAAAACACAAAAAGGAAAAGACATTTGAATTCAGTTATATAAAGGCACAAAACACAGGGTTTTTAAGAAATGTAACCTATATAACTTTCTCCCAGGGACACAGAACTGCCTTCAATGACCTGCCACCAATTATCTGACTTCAATTAAACCGTCACCATCTGTAAGAGTTTTGGAGTAGGGATGTTTTGTGCCAGACTTTAAAGGTCAGAATTCTATAGTAACTTTAGGGAACAACTCAAAGCAAAAAACTGATATAGAGAATAATCTCTAAGTATCCCCAGAACAACCCAGTCTCCCCAGGAACCATCCAGGGTGGCTGGGCTGTTCATGCTTACTGAATAAAAGTGGGATGTCTTTTCCAGTTCCAGATCCAGCATTAGAAGCGCTGGTGACAGAAAGTTGCTGGCCTCCTGTTAGGAGGGGCAAATGTACTGGCTGAGCAGTTAAATGTCTTATTCCAGCCTACGTTAACATTCTGAAAACCCTACTGCAGCACCATGACCTAATGCCCAAACTTCTTAAAATTCTGGCATCACAATGATCTCCTAAGAGATATAATGTTATTACTTAATTATATAAAATGTCAGCAAGTTTAATTTCCTCTACATTATAAGTATCAGAAATTAAGATCTAAATTTGAGAGTCTCTGGATTCTAAAATTCTTTGACTCCTGTACAGTGTTAGATTCGTAGCCTGAAATAAGTGAGAAGTGCAATTTAAAAACTCAATTTTTTCTTTGTTGATAAATAACAATATCTTGTACCTAGAGTACTAAAACCTTTTTCGCCCTACCCTCCCCCCGCCAAAAAATCCATATAATAGGACACAAAAGCTTTTTTTTTCTTGTGACCAGGAACTATATATTTTCTTTTTCTAGTTCACGGATTAGGGTAGTTTTGGCTAATAGCTAATTCTGATTTTGCTGTTGTTAAAAGGAACAGATGCTAAAACAGAGAAAGTTTGAATGCATGGACGAGCTAGTTTTGAAACAAAGGTATAAAATGAACTTAAATTGTGGTTGCTTTTTGGATTTGGGCTATCTTTGTTTCTCACTGGGCTTCTATCTCCAGTAGCGGACAAATGCACTAATTTTCTCAATATGGAAAATGCCAGCATTAAAGCCAAATAAAGTCGGGTTTAACATAATTACACTAGATTTCATCAAAGCAACTTGGCACTCATCAAAATTCAATCCCAGTTAGCTGATGAGATTTCATCAGGCTGCTTAAGAAGCAGGGAAATAAACAAAAGTGGAGAGACAATGAAAACAATGTGACAACTGTCAAACAAAATGCCGAGTGCAACATTGAACATTTCCCTAAATGCAGTGCTGAAACCACTAATTCTCATCCCCCTCCCCCCACATGCACACACACGCGCACGCGCGTGCAAATGTATATAAAGGGAACAAATGACCACATATTTAGAATTTTCAAACCTCTTTAATTATGCATTCATTGCGTAATACTGATTGTGGAATCATTTGTCACTAAGTACTAAAAGTTGCATAAAAGATGGGCAATTGGAGGGCTGTATTTTTTTTTAAGTTTTAAAATATGGGTGCTTAAGAGGTCACCACCCTTGTTTGAACTCCTTTAAGCAAGTTCTTAATAAATGTAAGCTATTATAAAAGGAATGGTTCAAATTAGGCTACTAGCAATGTTACAGTTTTGCAACTAGATATGCTCACATGTCATCCACCTGGTGGAAACTTTCACGTAGTGGTTCTTGGGATATTCAAGTCTTATGTTTCTGATAAAGGAGCGGCAAACTGGTAACAGCAATCGAGTGCACTGCTTCAAACAGGGCTACAGAAGCTAGCCAAATCACTCTTAATTCAAAGCATATTTGATGACTGTATTAGGTCAATCTGTGCACTCAGAGTTGACAATTATACCAAAATAGAGGAAGATCTGAAATGCAGCCGACACTTGACATTTGAGGCAGAAATTACATTAAATTACTCAAGTTAGCAATACCACTCTCAACATGAAAATACAGGAATACTACAAGAAATC
Source organism: Ailuropoda melanoleuca (assembly GCF_002007445.2). Lineage (NCBI taxonomy): Eukaryota > Metazoa > Chordata > Mammalia > Carnivora > Ursidae > Ailuropoda > Ailuropoda melanoleuca. The sequence goes on from NC_048226.1 coordinate 74,348,928, forward strand.
TTTGCATACGTGCACGGCAGAGGCATGTGGTTTCCTTCTCCAAGTTTTGACGTAAAATGAAATGGAGAGAGAGAGAGCCACAAAGGGATGGAAATCGACATAATATGCATCTTCTAGGGGATTAGCATTAAGTTGCTTTTTTACCCTTTCATGAGAGGGTCATTTAGTTTAGAATTTTCAGGAAAGAGGTGGTTTAGAAAATAGACTCTTGTATCCATAGGTATTCTGGAACTAGCTTCATATCAACCAAAGTCTGTTATACATTTTCTATTTATAGTCCAATTATTACTAATTCAAGTTTCTAATTGTGGTTATTATCTCAGACTAGACATTCTAATAACTAAAGTAAGACTGTATCAACGACTAAAAGTGACCATAGGACTATATCACCAAAATTGAGCAGAAAAGATGTGAGACCTGCCAGAATTCTCCCCCAGAAGCAAGAGAGTATCTACCGAACAAAAGGTTAAACAGGCAGCTCAAGATGCAATAAAGTTGTGCTTGGAGCAGATCATGTGCTTACCCACCTTATACTATTTAAACTGTATATAGTTTGCAAATCCGAATGAAAAACTATAAATAGTTGAAGAGAGGCGTTTTGTTTTTATTGGACCATCACTGCGCCTTGCAGAGTCCGCTGCAAACAGTGGATAGGTTGTTGAATTCAGTCCGTGCTGGTGTTACACTACCATTCCAAGAGAAACTATTCCAAAAATGTAAGGCCAGTCACCCTGGAGGATGTATATGTGATAACATGAACACTCCTAGTTGTATTACCTCTGAGGAATTCCCAGAGATGATTATGGGCTGGGAGACAATGAGGCCATGTGGGAGAATGAGCTCTTAAGTTGGATGTCTAAGCAAGAACCAAGCTTTGCCTTTGCCATCTGCCATGAGCCTGGGTGATTCGCCGGGCTCCTCTGTGCCTCAACTTCAAACACGCAGAGGAAAGGATGTAAAGGAGCACATCTGAAAGTTTTGTTTCATAGGAAGATACGCTCTCTTTTCAAATGAAAACCCATGCGGAACCCCCAAAATGTAATGGAGAAAAAAGTAAAGCTACTCTCATTCAACCAGGGTCGAGAGGCCAGATCCCTAACCTGCTAGGCCTCCTCCCAAACTGTGAGAGACCACAGCTTGGCCCTTGAACAACATGTTTGAACTGCACCAATCCACTTACATGAGGATTTTTAAAAACAAATACAGTACGGCGCAGTAAATCATCCTTATGATTTTCTTAATAACATTTTCTTTTCTGAAGCTTACTTTGCTGTAAACATGCAGTATATACTACATAGACAAAATATGCGTTAATCAGCTATGCTATCAGTAAGGCTTTCCAGTCACCAGTAGGCTACTGGTAGTTATGTTTTTAGGGAGTCCGAAGTTAAACATGGACTTTGACTGTGTGGAGGGTCAATGCCCCTAACCCCTGCATTGTTCAAGGGTAAACCACACTATTTTTTCCTGCAAGGGACAGAGTTTGACCATTCTTAAATCTAGGTCTAGAGCTCCCTTTCCTTCTAGAAGTTTCCTCAAGATTAAATTACTGTTATAAATAGGTTTAAGAAGTTGAATTTCCAAAGCAAAAACATCCTTAGGTACAGCGAGGCAACACACGTCACTGAATTTGTTAAACATCTGTACCCATGTTCTTAACTTTGGGCTCATTCCTTTATCACTCAGGCGGCTAGCTGTTATAAACTATGTATCATATGTTATACCCAGGCTTTCATTTTTTTTTTTTGAATACTCCACTTACCCAACTTGCAGTCTGTAAATAAATCACCACAAATGGGCAGAGATTTCCTCTTCCCTGTGATAATTTTTCAGTCAGTCTCAAATTCTTTTGGCACTAGTCGATCCATGAGGCTTAATTTGGCAACCTACTCTTACTGATTTTGAAGTATCTGCTGAACTCATTCCTTCTTATTTCTACACCTTTTGCCCCAATTTTTCCCATTTGCTTCCTACTACATGTGTTGTTTCAACAGATTCTCCATGTTTATTTAATGGTAGCCTCTACACAATTCCATTTTGTCACACTTCTGCTTATCCTCTCTTCCCCCTTCACCCTCAACTCATTTTTACTTATTCAAATCCTCCCATGATTCCTAGTCTGTATTCTTTTTTTTTTTTAAAGATTTTATTTATTTATTTGACAGAGATAGAGACAGCCAGCGAAAGAGGGAACACAAGCAGGGGGAGTGGGAGAGGAAGAAGCAGGCTCACAGCAGAGGAGCCTGATGTGGGGCTCGATCCCATAATGCCGGGATCACGCCCTGAGCCGAAGGCAGACGCTTAACCGCTGTGCCACCCAGGCGCCCCCCTAGTCTGTATTCTGAAGTCTCACCTCCTCAGCCAGCATTAACCGGTCCAAGTCATCCTGCAAACTTCATCCTTCTCAACATTGGAGGCTTGCTCTGTACTAGGTCCTGTGCTCATCAGGATACTCAATGGCTGTCCTAAGCCATTTTTAGAATTTAACGTTTCCATCTTACCACCTAGATTGGACTGCAAATGAAGAACAAGTCCAGCTTGAAATGTGCTGCCACAGCTGTTAGATGGAATATAAATTAACCTATACTCTCTCTGCCCACGAAAGGCTATTGCAATCTTTTACATAAATAAAAGTGGAGACCACAGAAATAAAGATGAATGGACAACGGAGAAACAGAGCTGGGCAGTTGGTTACTTAAAAAATAAATAACAATCCACATTTTCTGATCCTTGACTATTTTAAATGATGTTATTTAATCTTCATGACAATCCTGTGAAGCAGGAACCTGCTATTATCCCCATAATATAGATGCTAAAGCTTAGAGAGATTAAGTAAATTTCTCAAGTTTGTATACTTTCAGGTGGCTGAGGAAAGATCTGGGTACTAATCTGTCTGAATGTAAAGAAGAGACACAAACATAGAGCTGAGAGCCTGGGTAACTGGGAGGCTAGAGATGCCTTTAGGAAGGATAGCCATCCCAAGAGAAATTAGGTTCTGGAAAGACAGCAAAGTATGTTTTAGCTACACTTGGTTTGACGTGCTGGTAAGACGTCTAGGGGAATGATGCCCATCGACAGCCAAATTGGGATTGGGGCACAAAGAGAAGATGATTTCACATCTGAATGATAGCTGAAGCCACGGATGGGTAGAAATCAAAGAAAAGTAAAGAGCCAAGAGTAATCAAGTCATGGGAAGAATGGAAAAAGAGAATTAATAGAATTACAGCAAAATGTAGAATAATAAAGCCTATTTGCATATGTGCTGATTTACTCCTGACGATCCTGCAACATGTTATCCCCATTTCATGGAAGACTAAACTTCGGGAAATTAATTTAACCAATGTCATTCCACTAGTAAGTGATGAAAGCCAGGATGTATCAAATTAAGACTCTTTCCTCTATTTTTCCATGCTGCCCTCCCCCCCAATATACAATCCTCTGCCATTACTAGAGGTATAAAATAGAAGCTAGATGAATTTCTGTCAAAGACATCCAAGTGTGTGTTGGGGGGTTGGAGGGAAGGCAAGAGAAAGCCAAGAGCAGGAGGAGTCAAAGGATTAGAATTAGGGATAATATGCAATACATTGTTTTCTACGCTGCAAACACCCCAAATTGATAACTATACAGTTCTCCCCAAACCCAGAATTTAACTCCGAATCCTTCTCAACCCAACACTCCATGCAGCAGCTAATAAACAACATGCCAGATAAAATCACCTTAGATTATACCGCTGAAATTGGGCCTCGTAGGAACATTTAGTCTTTGATTTGAATAACATTTAATGGGTATACTTTAAATTTTCAGAGTACTTCAAGCTGGCTTGCAAGGGAAATCCATTAGGAGGTTAACATCATAAGCTAGAAAATAGGGAATAATACATCCAAGGGTCTTGGTAAATGGCAAATGAAAGTAGCAGTTAGAAAGTAACAATAGTTCAGTTAGGTTGAGTGCAAAATGTGCTTAGACTTTACAAAAATAGACTGCACTAATACAAACTGGGGAACAGCTTGGCTTAGAAAGTTGGCAGAAAAAGATATAAGGGTCACAGTGGACTGCAAGTCAAGACAAAACCCTGCACTCTTTAGAAAAGCAAGCAGAACAGAAAAATGCGTAAACATCAGACCCGTAAGTATTGTCTGGTAATTCTCCCAAACTCAGACTCTGCTGAATGCCCTGCCCCAAGTTTGGGATGTGAAGTTGACTTCCTTCCGCCTCACCAGCAGAGCTTCAGCCGCTTCCATCTTCAGCCAGCACTCTGCTAAAATACCTCCATGCTCAAGTGCCCCGAGAAACAAACTGAAGACTTCAGGGGCGGGGGGGGAATGGGATAGACCTGTGATGGGTAGTAAGGAGGGCACGTATTGCATGGTGCACTGGGTGTTATACGCAACTAATGAAGCATCGGACTTTACATCGGAATCCAGGGATGTACTGTATGGTGACTAACATAATATAATAAAAAATCATTAAAAAAATAAAAAATAAAATAAAAAAATATTTTAAAAAGTGGAATGAGCACTCATTTTTGTGTATATATATGTATACATTCATATGCACACTTATGCATATATGTAAATGCATATATGCATATATATGCATATACATATGTATATGTATGTATGTTCTGTGCATATACATATATATGTATATGGATTTTCCCCCTAGGAGCTATTAGTAAATTATTTTGTATTTTATAATTAATCATTTATTTGAAATTAAGATAGAAAGAGCTATATCTACTTTTCCCCTTTGCCTTGGGTAGGAACCAAAGTCAGATTTTTGGCTCAATATTTTCAACCAACATATATTCATATGGTCTATTTCCTTTATCAGTCCTCAGCTCCTGTTAAAGTTTTTCCTAGTTCTAATGTTTAAATTTTGTTAGGGTTTCACATGTTATTAAATATCTTTTTACACTGTTATTATTAAATCCTTTGACTAATAGACATAAGGGCATAACATCAATTATTAAATGTCTCTTGACTATACAAGTATCTTATTCTCTAGTTTCCAAAGTCCTCAAATAGAAGAAAATAATAATGACACACAGAAACAGGAGGTCCAAGTATTATATAAACAGGTCAATTGTAAAGCAAAACCTACTGCCTTTACATTTTTAGTTTAAATTAATGGTAATAACTTTTGCCACCTGAACCTCCTTGCCCCACTGTATTGCACAGAGTAATTTTATCATCTTAACCACTTCTGTATGATGACAACATGAGTCATGCTGAGATTTTAGTAAAACTCTGTCATTATTTCCATTGAAATGTTTTCTTTCTGCCTCCTGATCCTGGACAATATCCACAACTACAGCTCTAGGTCAGTCTAGTAGCTGGCTAAGTATTTACAGGAAATCTCCATGAGTAAACTGCCTGCACCCTCTTTATCAACATCATTTAAAGATTTGAGAGAGGTGTCTGATGAGGAAAGTAAGTTGTTCTAAGAAACCATTAGGGGATTTATACTTCAGGCTTTCTTATCTCATAAAGGGGGAAAAAGTCTCCTGGAAGAGGGGGAAAAAAACTTAACCACTGACACCATGTGTGTCCTATTAGAGTTGTTTTTATTTTAGAGTGTTGTAAAAATTGCTTTATGTATTTTACATTAAGATCAGAGTAGCTTACTGCTGTGTAAAATTCATAAGAGAAAGGCCCCTTTGGAATTTTCCTGTCCTTGCCTTGTTACACATAGAACATCAGGCCTTCGGTGGCATGTGCAGTTGAGAAATCCTTTTTACAAGTACCCATAAAGGAGCCTAGGACATGTTGCTCCGGACTGTAATTCAGTGAGGCTAGTAGAGTCCCCAGCTGGGAAGCTGTAGAGAGAGGCACAAACGTGTGGCTTCTTTCACTTGCTCACTCCCCGGCCCCTCCGGCAGGCAAGGCTGGCACCAAGACAGGCTCAAAATGAAACTGGCAGAGAGCGGGTCTTCTCTCCTTTCCCTCAGACTCCAAGTCATCAGTGCTTCTCACACCCTTAGATTTTTAGGTCTATGTCCAAGACTGTACTTAGTTTTGCCATCGCAAATTTTCATCTTCTCCAGTGCGTACTGCATTAGGGCCCACTTCTCTGTTCCCCTCCTGACCCTTACCCTCTGAAATGTGAGAATGAGTCAATCTGAAAGAAATCACTGCTAAAAAGCAACAAACACAAAAACACAACCACCAGTACCAATAGTTCCCAATGGTGATATCCTATCCACTTGTCAGGAAACAAATTTAAAAAATTAAAAAGGGATAAGGAAGGGGGCAAAGAGGGTGGGAACACTTCCCAAGACACTGCCTAGAGGCTCATTGTTTGGACCACTGAAGCAGGAATTTTGGACTCTGTAGCGAAACGTTTAGAGACAGGTGGATCTTTTTTAAATGTCGATTTTACATAGTAAGTATACATTAACATTTAAAATGTGGCTGCTTATGGGTGACTGTCCCAGTTTATAATCTCCATAAACATTACTATTAGCCGATGTATCCAGAGTAGAGAAATGTTCAGAGACAGGTGGATCTTTGTTAAATGTCGATTTTATATAATAAGTATACATTAACATTTAAAATGTGGCTGCTTATGGGTGACTGTCCCAGTTTATAATCTCCATAAACATTACTATTAGCTGCCATGTATGCAGAGTACCTGGGAAATACAGTAAAATTTGCTTAAAGGGACTAACACAAATAATAAAGTATTTAGCATAGCAAACAGAGAGGCAACAAGAATTCCCTCTTTAGATGCTCTCTTCTTCATAGAATAATCCTAGTTACCTATGTTCCTGACAACTCTGAAAGTTTCAAAAGAGGTTTCTCTTTTATCCGTTCTCTTCCAAACTAGTCATAAGGTTGCCATGTATAAAACAGACCACATAAACTGCAACTCAAATGTAAACAAAATGTAGAGAAATAAAGAACATATGTCTAAAGCCTATTTTCTTGACCTTATCCTCCTGCAAATGTGCTTATTTCCTGCTCTCAGTTCAATCCATCACGATCCACACCATCTTTAGTTCTATTATCTAATACCTAGTCCACATGTTGCTGTCAGTTTATATACAGAAAACAAAGATTAGAGGGGTCTTTTTACTATTGCCTTTTAAAAAGTAGATGTGTGCAGAGATTATGTTTCTAAGTTGCTAAATAATATCTTCTTTTGTTTCCTATCAAGTTAAAAGCCGCTCTAAAAAAAAAAAAAAGTAGATGAGGGTCAAGTAATATTTCATAAGAGGAATGAGTTATTTTCAAATTGAAATAGTTTATAGTAGCACATTCCACGTTTAAATCTCTGCACGGTTCTGAGAAAATCTGATGAGGGCTTAAAGAATTGCATCATAATGTTAGAAATAACTGTGGCACAGTGAACGGAGGCAACCACAAGCAAAAGAGACAGAAGGCTATCTGAATGTATGTGAAAGCATCACCAAAATTACACTATCAGTCTGATTGCTTGACTGGTTCAGAAAGAGAAAAGCCATGCTGGGCACACAGCCCGAAATGTGGAGGTGGGACTCAGATCCCCAGAGGTGCTGTGCAGGCCAAGGAGCGAGGGGACCGAGGTGAGGGCTGAATGTGACTCAACACAAGGTAGCCTCAGGGGCTAACCCAGAGGGTGACTCCAAAACACTAATGATGGAAAGAATAATCTGGAAGTCACACTTTCTCCCCCCAACAAAATGAGGACTGATAACACTAAAATTAAAGAAGTCTTTGTAGGAGCTGCTGAATCAAAGCAAAGCTAGTGGTTCAATACTTTGGTGTTTATGAAATGACTCTCAGGGTGTGTTTTACTATTTCAAGTTGGAAGATATTGGGAGGGGGTGGTAGTGGCAGGGCGCCATGGTTTTTTAAAAGTATTTGTAGAGCAAAACTAAAATGATGTGTCTGGGTTAGGGGAGAAACAGTTTAAAGTTGGTTTCCTTAATGTACAACCCTAGCTTTATCTTTGATTTTTATTATAAGGAATAAGGAACACTTGGGTTTCCAAGGCAGCAAGACATTAGCTCTGTTCTCGGCCCTACCACTAGAAACTTGCTATGTATCACCTTGGACCAGTCAGAGCTTTCCCAGATTGCAGTTCATTCCTCTTCCCTAATGCAATTTGGGAGAATCAAGGGCATTCACAACCAACCATTGCATCAACACCTTAAAAAAAAAAAAAAAAATCCTTCCCTGGCTCTTCAGAAGGTCTCCTTCATTCAGATCTCTGATCCAATGTTATTCCCTCAATATCCCTGAATACCCTATATAAAATAATACACTCCCATCTCAAACTTTTACTAGATCATCCTACTTTATTTTTCTTGCCAACCTCCATCTCCATCTGAAGTTATGAATTCACCCACCTATATCTTTATTGCCTGATTCCCACTAGAATTTCTGTAAAGACTCTGAGCAGTATCATGCCTAGACCAGCGATTGGTACATAGCAGTGCTCAATAATATCTGATAAAATTAGTTGTCATGGGACCTTAAAAAATAACAAGGAATGCCATACACTACACATGGGACAGAATATTTCAGGTTGAGGTTATGTTGGCCAAATCCTGAAGATTACAGTTACCCATATGATAACAATTCCCTCAGCGCCTGAACATCTTCCAACTCCATACCTCAGCCCCATGATTTTGTTCTTCCATATGTCATTTAAATATAATAGAATGTTTATATTTTTCTATTAATAGGTTACCTAATGTACAACCTGGTCCAGACTAGAAATCCCTTCCATTTGAAGCTCCAGGTTATATATGAACAGAATACATTAGTCCCTACAGTAGGAATTCTATAAATTAGCGTGCTCAGGTGGAAACAAGGGGAGTGGAAGACAGGTATGGGTAAGGAGTACTATCTTCATGTTCAAGTAGTCCTCTCTTTAAATAGCCCTGGTGTCCTACGCTCATTTTTCTTTTTCTCTCACTGTTTGCCTGTCTTTATCACAGACTTTCATGATTCCCTCTCTTTTCTTTCTCCAGCCTTCTACTATCTTTGTGGCTAAACCACAGGTCACAGGCAGATTTAAGGAGTTTTGCTTAGTCTGTGAGGGCTGACTACCTGTGAGGAGGCAGGATGAGGGTGAAAACCTGCCAGATGTGAAAGTCTTGGCAAATGCATGGTACAGCTACTGGAAAAGCATTCAGTCCTTCTGTCATGAACAAGGCTCTTGGACTTATGTGACAACCACAGAACTTGCCACTATCTTTTGACAATTTGTCTTAGAATCATTGGATTTTAGAACTGGACTGGATCTTAGAAATGCAACCCCCCCATACCCTCAATTTACAAATAAGGAAATAGAGGCCAAGAGAGGTTAAGTGACTTGCCAAGGGTCACAGAATTAATGAGTTGACAGGGTGCAGAGACCCAGATCTCATGACTGCCAGACCAGAATGAGTGTCAGCAAAGCCCAAAAAACTCTACCAGTAGGTCATCAGAAATAAAAGAAAAAGATAACTAATCAAGAAGAAAATGGGAATGAACACCGAGTAACTTCAAGTGTAAATCAATCCATGACTTAAGATATTGCCAGATATTCTTTTTTAAAAAAGCAAATAAGCACGTAATAGTTTTAAAATAAGCTAAAATATTATACTTTGTTTTTTTTATCTTATAGCCATTTGTTGTTTCGTTTTTAATAGATTTCAGCTTAATATCTTATACACTTAGTGACTATTCCATTTTGCTGACCTCTAACTCATGCCTTCCAGTAATCAAAAGCAGCTGATTTTAATGTGCCAGTGCTTTAGTGTGAAGGAGGTTAAGGCTGCATTTGTGTGCAATCAGGTTAAGATTGGCTCCAACAGGAGAGAAATCCATACATATGTTGAAAAGATCTGAAAAATGCCTGTATTCCCAACCTGATTACGACTACATTTTTGCATGGTTTGTCAAAGCAGATCACTGAAATCAAGTCAAGATGTAAAATGGGATAAAGTGGTTTTCTTCTCCATTCTTCCATTAATCACCATGACCTATGGAAGAAAGGAACTTTTCCCTCTCTCACCTGAGGCAAGGTGGGATACCCCACTGGAAGTTATGCCAATTTTATCAATTGCTGCTCAAGTTCCAAAATTAATTTTCTACTTTTCATTTCCTACATTTGTAAATAGAAGTTTTTTTTTTATTGGAGTAACTTTCCATTTCCATTAAAATTCTATTTTAGTTTTCTTTTTACAAAACAAAACAATCAACAAATTCTGATTCAACTTTTTAAACCTACTAACTTTAAAGGTTATATAAAAATTGAATTTATTCAACTGAAAATGTAGATACAGGGATTAGAGTGATAGCTGCTCTCTCCTAATAAGTAATATTTGGTACAACCTAAATATGAACTAAATCAGAGTTCATTACTGGTTCACTTGTCAAAAAGAGATTATTAGCAGATGACACAAACATTTGTTTTGACATAATTTCAACTGCTGACAGTATGAGGTTATATTCTATGAAGACAGTATACTATTGCTGGAAGCAAAAGAAAAACATAAAAATGCAATAAACATTATAGGTTAACAATGTCGCTGTTATCTACAAAATTCTCAAGCAGGACTGGGGCTAGGTCAAAATAATTTCGGAGGGGAGGGGAACGTGCTGGGTCTTGTTACACACAAGCATGTTTGTTATAGGAGCATTTTCAGGTTAATTTTTGCTATTAACGTAAACCACAATTGGGGGACCACATTGCTGGAAGAGGAATGGTGGGGGGTAGTTACATAAACAATATACAACAAAGGAAGCCTTTATTTCCCATACCTGAATACATCAGCTTTGTTTTTAGGCACAGGGTTGCAGGTTAAATGCTCTCAGCTATCCAAGAAGTGGCTTATTAGTTTTGTAAGAAAATATTTTCTTTTATTTTGACTGAAAAATACTCAGTTTAACTGAACAAAACCATCCTTGTTAGTGAAAAGCAGACCCAAAAAAACTTTGTTTCAAAGCCCCGGCAAAGAAAAGCAAAACTAATTCAAGAGGAAAAGCTGCCTTCCTAATAGTAGCTTCTGAATCTGGATCTAATAGTTCTCAAAAGCCGACCGGAGTCTTCAAGTCTTAAAAGTTTTGTCTTCCTCCATGGATCACAGACATCCCTATACGGAGGCATAAGAGGAATATAAATATATTCTCTTTCTGGGCTACAGCCACAAAGCTGGAAAGCTATGCACCCACAGCAAAAATGAAGGCAAACAAACGTTTTGATTCTTTTCAAGGGCAATTTTCCAAACACCACTTTCTTTTCTGCTCTCCTATTGTGTGTACTCAAAAAATCCCCACTTCATATCTGGCAGTGTAGCACCCGCAGTGTTAGAATGGTAACAAGCGCTCATGCTTCCAGAACCACAGTGACCATGCTACAAACTGCATTTCCCCGTCCTGCCTCAGCTTCCTCCAGCACCTCAGCTACATTCGCTTCTCCTAATTTGTAAATGGGCCGAATCCTGTTATTACAGAATAATTACTGCAAATCAGTACAATTACTACGAAGACATGAATAAACACACACATACCAGTAGCTGTTTTCTACAAATTATTATCAAAACAAAGGGAACCGATGAATTGCGGTAACATTAAGACAACATTTCTTCCTCCCAGGGTTTGGGCAAGTTTATTTTAAGTTGTCATCTTCAACTAGTAACACAGCAGATGATTTTACGGATTTCATAAACCTTTCTAATCTAAACTCTTCTCAGCTGAAAGTTGGCTGCTCCCCTCAGAGCAACATCTGCAAAGGCCTGATTTCCTAAGAACCCGCTTTTATGGTACAGCAGGAACACATACATACACACACACACACACACACACACACACACACACACTCACACTCACACTCCTCTAGAAATCTCATTTTAGAAAGCTCATTTGTCAGGTACTCTTCTAAATCATTTTCAAGGTATCATGAAAATGAAATACTTTATAATGTTTACAATTTAAGCATTTGTCTCTAAGTAAGTACAGTGTGAAATTTTCCCCTGTCACTGATGTTATTACTAGGTTTCCTTTGTGGATGCTCTATGGCTGGTGGGGGGGGGGGGGGGGGGGGNGGGGGGGGGGTTGGGGAGGAGGAGAAGTCAGAAAGCACAAGGCCCACGCAGGACAGGAATTCTCGAAACTCACCTCCTGGACAATGCCTCATGGCCATCTTACATCTCCTGGATTCGGCGATGGTTGGACATGGTATTGTATCCTTTGCTGGCTTTTTAACAATTTGCCGTGTTCTGGTTTCCAGACCCCATTTAAATCCACATGTGCGATTATTTCTGCTACAAGTTCCCCATTCACTCCAATGTCCAACTTCACATCCTTCTAATAAAGAAAAAAAAAATACAAACACAGGTAACAATTTGGTGTCCATTTGCTCCACTGCCTTCAAATTTATTTAGCTGTGTTTCTCCACATCCCCCCTCTGCAGATAAATTAAGTTGTACAGCCCACAAAGACCTGTATTCCCCTTTTGGATACTTCAATTCTTTGAAATACAGGGTTACTTTCATCTACAAGAAGCAACTACCACATAAGTAATTTAAAAACTATTACTTTGTATTTGTCTTAGTTCATTATTTGAAGGACTGCTACTGGTCCAGTCTAAAGATGCTGAAATATATAGCCTTTAAAAGATTGAATAGCTCAAACCTACAGAAGATCCTCTTTTCAAACAATGACAGAAGACAAGATTTTTCATGTTAATTCTGAATGCCCCGTGGTAATTCACAAATATGTTAGTTTTATTTTGGAAGTCAGTACTTAGTGAAAAAGACAAGGAGTTTATTTTGCATTTTCTGGTTATCTCAATTCTTTCAATAGGTATCTAGAAACCACTATATGTACTTCTTACTCCCTAAATTGGTGCTTTATCTTACTATAATCCGGTACAGCCAGATATTTGAAAATGTTTGTTTATATGTAAAGCTTTTAGCATCTTCTTTTGCAAATTCTTATAGTAGAAATGTCAGCTATCCTCCAAACCTCTGGGGTAGAGAATAAAAGGATAAAAATATGCAAAGTTAAACCTTCTCACCAAATTCACCATTAAAATGTCCCTTCGAACTAGCAGATAAGGACCCAGGGTCTGGAGTCCACACAATATTTAAGCATCTCAGATCTCAGTAGGCATCGTGATTACGCTGAGATTTTTCAAAGCTGTTTAAGATTTTTATTCAGGGAAGTACACAGGACTCTATTTATAATTTTTTATATTTAAGGATTTTGTAAGAGTTTCCACTTAACATTTGTAATGGGTGTGGGTCTTGCCTCTCAAAAGTGAATTCAACATTCTGAATATTCTCTTCTAGTGACTTTAGTAGGGTGTCATCTGTATGAATGTATGAACCCCCACATAAACAGGAACATAAGTACACATTTCTTCAAAAACCTGTCATTTAAATGTGTTCTCTGCAAACCTTCAAATATATAATTACAGACTCTTTCAACAGTATTTCTGCAGAAAAGACTTTCTTTTCTTTTTTTAAGTCTCCATTTTAAGGGATGGAAAGTCTCCTTTATAATACATAATTCTGTTATAGATCATATCAGATGTATAATATGTCAAAATTTGGGGGTGGGGGTGCAAGTGGGTGTGGGAACAATGCCATTACACCTGGAGATTAGAATCATTACATTAGGCATTCATCAAAACATAGGAACTATAGATCTCTACCTTTTCATCACTTGTATAAAATACCAAAGTGTTTTTCAAACACACCAAAAGTAAAAAATTCATAAAATGTGTATTCCTAATTATTTATGAACAGTATATAGGTGTATATTAAGTTATGCATTCTAGATATCTAAATTTAGTAAAAGTAGCATTGTTTAATGTACTTTTGCAACATGCAATCATCCACAAAATCCATTTTGCACAAAATGTTTCTTTCCAACTTTTTAAAATGGCTAAACAAGAAGTTCCGTAATTAAGCTACGTAACAAAAGTGACATAGCAGTTAGCCACACGGTTCTGGTTAAAAATTTGGTTTTTCTTCTAAACAAAATGTTTTTCTCTAACAGTTATTAATAATTTAAGGTAAGAAATGTATGTGTTACAGACAATAAAACCATACCAGCACTTAAATAGTTGAACTAGCCAACATACAACTAGCAAATTTTGTAGCAAGATTTAGTAGGAGACTACCGATGTCTTGAAGCCAAAAAATTCAGCAAGTCAGCAAAGAACTGAAATAATTTTGAGTTCTAATTAACAACAAGAGAACCAATTTGTTTTTAAGTTGAATATATCCAGCATGCATTATTTTTCAAGAAACAGGTGTTAAAATAAAAGTTTGAAAGTTACATGAAAAACTACTCACCCACACATTCCATGGTTTCATCTAATGGTGCAAAACCATCTGGACATTCATCAAAGCAGCGGCCTCTATGCAAATAAAAGCCTACTTTGCACTTGGTACAAAAGTCTTTGCTAAAGCAAGAATCACAGTTTTCTATTCTGCATCCTAAAAACAATTTTAAAGAGAAAAAGAAAATTTCAGTCAAAGAAATGTACTTGTTTTGCAAATAACACTCACAAATTTACCGGTTAGCTCCATCAAAATTCTAGTGGTCAGAGAAATATGTGTTCAACTCATTTGTTTTCCTAATGCCATCCCATTCTAAATCACTCCTACCTCTTCCAACAGCTCACCACATCAACAGGCTAAGACAGCATTCCAGCCTAGGGCCCTAGGCAGCATAAGACCCTTCAGAAAATTTTGCAACTCCAAATGATATTAAAACAAAGGATTAAAAAGAAAAAGAAAACACGCCCACTACAAATTGTATTGCTGCTGGGGTTGAAATCTGTTCTGCTCTTCAAAAGACCTACAATGAAAAACAATGGGAATACTCTAATCACTATCTTCTGTTTCAGGACAGTAAATTAAAATTCTGTTTAATGCTGGTCAGCGCTGGCATTTACTTTCAGCAGAAGGTGTCTTAATTTGGAGGGGCAGTGCAGGTCACTAGTTGGAAAACCTACAACGTGCCAAAGGCTTTACATGCATTTCCATTTAGTCTTTACAATAATCCTACAAGGTGGGCAGTAGTATCCCTCTTTTGCAAATAAGGAACCTGAGATTAAGAGAAAGTCACACAGCTAAGAGAGTGGCTGAGCTGGTTCTGAGAGGCCCACAAATTGATGGCCTTCTAAATCTGTAATCTTTTCTCTATAATGTGGGGCGCCTGGGTGGCACAGTGGTTAAGCGTCTGCCTTCGGCTCAGGGCGTGATCCTGGCGTTATGGGATCGAGCCCCACATCAGGCTCCTCTGCTGTGAGCCTGCTTCTTCCTCTCCCACTCCCCCTGCTTGTGTTCCCTCTCTCGCTGGCTGTCTCTATCTCTGTCAAATAAATAAAAATAAAATCTTTAAAAAAAAAATCTTTTCCCTATAATGCACCACAATTTCACTAGTTGCAGTCTGTGAAAAAGAAGTACGTTTTAGGTCTGCTAGGTCTGGGTTCGAATCCTAGCTCTGCTCTTAGCAGCTCTGTGGCACTGGATAACGACAGGCCTCCGAGTGTCTATTTCCTTCTGTATAAAACAGGGACATCACTGACTTTACGAGGCTGTTGTGAAGATTTGTAATAGCATATGCAAATTGACTGGCTTGGAATAGTCAGTCTGTACACAGAAACAACAGATTGGAAACATGTATTTTTTCCACTAACCCACACATATTACAACAAACCATAAAAAGAAGAATGAATTTATAGGCTAAGTATCCTAGGTCAGATTCCCTGGTAGACCAGTCGCATCTGGACCAGAGATAATTGGCTTGCACAGGTGAAAATAAATATACTCTATTCTGCAAGTAGAGGAAAGAAAGGAAGGTTGGAGGATTAATTCAAAGCTCAGATTTTCAACAGATTATAGGACATATTACTTATAACAGACTTAATTGATGGCAATTAACAATACACAAACTCTAGGAAAACTCCACGGCATCACTTAACAAGCCTCTGAATGCCCTTACTGTATTTGGTCCTTTAATGATTGAGAAAAAGCTTTAAAATGGACAGTTCCTATAAGCAAAGAGATAATGGAATAGAAAATATAACCAAAACACGAAATCACTGGATATTTTGAATATTGAGAAAATAGAGTCAAAAAGAATTTTTTTATTATGTTGTGTTAGTCACCAAATAGAACATCATTGGTTTTTGTTGTAGTGTTCCATGATTCATTGCTCGTGTATAACACCCAGTGCTCATTGCAATACGTGCCCTCCTTAATACCCATCCCTATGCTAACACATCCCTTCACCGCCCCCCCCCGAAACCCTCAGTTTTTTCCCAGGAGTCCATAGTCTCTTATGGCTCTTCTTCCCCTCTGATTCCCACCCCCCAAAAGTAGAATCTAAAGACTGAAAAAAAAATTTTGTTGACAGATTAAATTTTTTAATAATGACAAGGTTCTGGACCTATAAAAAGAAAACAGCAACTTTTCACTTTTCACTTTGGGGTCTAACAGGTCTTCATGCATTAAATGACACCATGAAGCAGCTAATTCAATTTGTAAAATGTTACCAAACTTACAATTGGAAAACCAACTATGTGTGGGTGAAAGTCCATAGTTAAACTATTCTTCTTTACCCACAATCCTCCCCAAAAGAGCAATAGTATAATTTATCACCCCATAAAATGTGCATTTGTGATCTTAAATGCTGTAACCTATATTTTAATGAAACGGTGGTCTAAAGCTGATCGGTAGCTTCTTAATCACGGTCAAAATACATGACCATCATGTCCACAAATAGTTGGTTTTCTTGCTTTTTTAAAAAGCAAGCAGCCCTTCTTATAAGCTGAATTATTTTCCAAGAAATGATAAACATTCCAAAGATAAAACAGAACTAAGGGGTGAAGAGAACAAAGCATTTATATTAAGAGGACTGTACACTTCATAAATTAGCTGTTATCTACAAAGTCTGAGTTTTCTTTAAAACATGGATTACACCAATAAGCTTTTTGGCCTAAAAGTTATAGCAATAAGCTTTTGGAAATAATATTTCAGGGTCCTCTGCTAATCTTGACTGTTACTTGTCGCTCCCTTTCCTCATTTCATTCCATGCCCCTAACACCAGTTCATAGAATGTGGAATTTCTGAAATACTTATCATTCTCTGTAAAGTCCCTTAGGATTCTTCAGGCATAAATCCTGCTAAAAGAAAGCTTGATTATTTGTCCTTAAATTTAAGTAGAATACACATCTGACGCATTCAAATTGTAGACTACTTCAATCATGAAAAAGCATGAGCTGAATTATGAGCAGTGACGGAGAATGAGCTCTAAGATCTATCATTAAGTGAAAAAGGCAAGTTGCAGGATATATGGAGTATGGGACAAGAAAACTGCGCGTGCGTATGCGTGTGTGTGTGTGTGTGTGTGTGTGTGTGTGTGTGTGGTAGGAGCTTAGAGAAGTTAATTTGGGAAAGGGGTGGTAGAATTTTGAAAAAGACTAAAAATTATCTATTTCTAAATAGGAGTCTTTTATAATTGTAATGCATTTTTGTATTAAAAGTGAAACAGAAGTTTTTTTCAATAAACACTGTGATCTGCTTAAATTTACAGAAAATAACACTATATTAATGTTCTGAAATAAATTCTTTTGATTCCAACTGGTAAAAATGAAGGAATAGTATTCCATCCCCAATTTTTTCAGAATTATGTGCATGAAATTATACCCTTTATAATGTTGAACCTACCTTAGCCTTCAAAATACACAACTGTTTGATCATCTCTTGTCCAGTATTCTTTGTTTCCGATGTTCAAGGCTGCTTTTCCTTCATTCAAGTCATTAGGGGGAAAATCCCTGAATATTTCTTATTCATCAAAGCATTTAAACAAAAGCTCTGGTTGGCACCAAGCCCTAACATCATCCAAAGCTCTGCTGCCCTTCCTGGTCTCAGTGATTTCCGCCACGACATGAAAACAGCACGGACGGCCCACACACAGCAACCCAAATGGACACAATTTATCTAGTCACCAACACCTTTGAACTGAAAGCTTTTCAAAGCAACACCATAAACCACCTACCCCGACAATCTGCTCCTTAACATGCTTCTTAGAAACCCTTTCCACCAGCTCCAGCCCTGTCCACAACCCCTGTCCCGTTCAGCTACTTTTTCTCCTAGAACTAACTCTTCTGCTTTGGAGAAAACCACTGTTTGTGTGGCCTCAGTTCTAGGCTTTCCCCTCCAGCCTGTACCCACGCTCCCAGAAATTTCTTCAACTTATTATCCTTAAGTAAGAGGGGTTCACATCAACTTGATTAATTCCTTTATAGAAAAGTGAAACATGCTCATTACAAACAAAAATTCAGAACAGGTGCAGAAGATACAGACAGACTCTTATTCACCTGAATGGTACATCAGGCCTGCTTCCCAGAAATAGCCATTGTAATAACAGTCTCAGAAAATTTTATGTTAATTTTATCAATAAATGAGTTTTAAAACACCAATAGGATCATTCAATAGATTGATGAACTTTAGAAAACTCTATACGGCTTAAGAAAATAGGAATGCCAAAGTTTGCTAAACATGGGTCTCTATAAAAACCTGTATTTAAGGCCTTGTTCAGAAATAAGACCCTGGTTTAGCCAACTTACATGCTTCTAAATGACAGTGCCTCCTCAAAAATGTAATCCAAGCGAGCGCTGCCTATATCAGTTTAAGTAAAATTACTGTCCAAGTGAAACTGTGTCCAAATGCAATCTGATGGGGCTGTCATTTGGCGAGGGGAGCTTACCCTGTCCAAGAAACAAAATAGGGTAGGTACCCTTCTCCTGTCCTTCCACGATATCCTTACAGGCTCCATTATAACATTTTTCAAATTATACTGTAGTTCAGTTCAACAGTTCATTCCAAGCATTCTCCAAAAATGGAGCATATGCCACGTATTGGACCAGACCCTGAGAACATAAAATTATAATACCCATTCCCTGTCTTGGAGGTGCAAAAGCCAAAGGGAGGGGGCCGTGGGGCACTCACAAAGCACTGCAATGTCGCACAGCAGATATTAAGGGCATGTGCTGTGTACATTAGACAGAGAAGACAGACCCATTTCTGTTCCGCCATTACACTTTTTTTTCTTTCAGTCTGTAAATTCTTTGTTTCTAACACAGTGCCGGACACATGGTGGAGTTTCCATGCTTGCCAAGTGAACGAACATAAGTGCCATTTAAAAACTCAATTCCTTTATATTTAAAAACTCATTTGAATGCTTAGTATGAGATTGCTTACACATGCCCTGTAAATAGCTTTAATATAGAAAGAAAAGCCATCGTTGCTGGAAAGGACTGAAAATCTTATTGGAAGAACAAATAGTCCAACACCTGAAAACAATTATAATAGAGAACACAGGTACCAAAGTGTGGCAAGCAATACATGCCGTGGAAGTTGGAACCTCAGCTGGGCAGGTTTGAGAGAGACAGCGGGAAGAGCAGAGCCCAGGCCAGGACGACTACATTCATAATCACAGGACAGAGAAAATTCATGTGGCACATGATGGACCCAATGAGGGAATGGCTTGAATGAGCTGGAGATTAGAATCGGGGGATAGTTACTTAGGTATAGATTGCTGGAGGTGGGGAATTTCACTTATTATTTTACTTCGTTTCAAAAAAGGAAGTTAAATTATAAATTACTTGTACTTCGTATGATTTCAAGTGTTTAATAATTAATAAAAATGAAGTTCGGTTCAAGCTTAGGGCTTGGTCTGACTAGCAGTGAGAGGTCTTCATAGATTCTTGTGCATGAGAGCAACATGACCAAGATGGTACCTGGTTTGTTCCCTGATTTCAGCAGATGTAAGTGCCAGGAGGCCAAGCATCATGCTAGGGAGCTAAGAGGCACAGACGAAAAAGCAAGGTTCCCGCACTTCAGGATCTTGGTCAACTAAAAGCAAAGGTACATAGGCAGGCAATGAGATAGTACTGTGATTACTCTTTCATATATACCCAGTGAGCGGGGGAGTGCACACTTTCAGGAAATTAAGTTTCCTGAAGGAAGGAAGAGAGTAGAGGTAGGGAAAGCCACCAGGAGGCTCAACACTAAGAGGTAACAGTCACGGGGGAGGGACCTACAATCAATCAATACAACTGACAGACTGGGCGGAAGAGATGAAAAACTGAGAAAAGCTCAAGTTCCACAGTTCCCGCCTCTTCCTTTGGTGTCCCAGCCCTCTCAGGGCTTTGTCACAGCGGAAGAGTGAGTTTTATCTTCCCACCAAAATCTAGGTGACAAGAACCATCCGTTAACTGAAGAGCTCAGAATGGCCAACCACATAAACAAAAGAATTAAAACCTTAAATTAAAAGCAGAGAAAAACCAGCCTTTGTTAAACTCAACTATGAAAATGTAATTCTATGTACTGCAATTAAATATTGGAGAAAGGGAAGCAATCGGTGAGGTAGAGAAGACCTCGGACACATACAGATGCATCCTTTTCTATTATTTCTTCATAATCAGGGCTGTTGGGTGGGTACAACCTGTCTTAGCACACCATGAAAATCTGACTGCTTACTGTCCAACTGCCCTTTATTGAGCATCTCCACTCAGCATTTCTTTTATATATATATATATATATATATATAAAATTTAAAAATAAAAGTTAATAAAAAGTTTTTAAAGAAAAACATTCTATATATTTTTAAAGATTTTATTTATTTGACAGAGAGAGAGAAGGAGCACAAGNTTTTTTATATATATATATACTTTTTATTAACTTTTATTTTTAAATTTTTTAAAGAAAAACATTCTATATATTTTTAAAGATTTTATTTATTTGACAGAGAGAGAGAAGGAGCACAAGTAGGCAGAGCGGCAGGCAGAGGAAGAGGGAGAAGCAGACTCCCTGCTGAGCAGCAAGCCCGATGCGGGGCTCGATCCCAGGACCCTGGGATCATGACCTGAGCCAAAGGCAGACACTTAACTGACTGAGCCACCCAGGTGACTGACTGAGCCATCCACTCAGCATTTCTATTCAGAATGTAACAGACACTGATACCCACTAGGGGTACTTAGTCTTCGGACTGGAGTTTTAAGTATCAAAGGGCATCAAGCCAGTCCCCGGAAAACCCTAGAGCTTCTCTGCTCAGTGTATGCTAAAATTTTAACAGAAATTCACAGGACAGGTTGTTCCAAAAGACATTCAAAATTAGACTGTTAGCAATTTTTCACATGGGAAGTACTAAACTGTGTAACTTAATATGAGAGTTTTTTTAATTGTTTAAATATTTTTAGGCTTCTCTAACAACTTCAAGTACTGCTGTTTAACATTCCTTCTCAAAATTTGCAATGGCTTATGTATTCCTAACTAAAGTTTTTAAGCTTTATGTTACCAAAATCGTGCATTTCTAATATGTACTATTGCAATAATCCCATTAGACTAGGGACTGTTGAAAACTATGACCTAAAATTTTAAATTACACTTTTCGTAGTATGGTCTAAGTTACACGCAGTTCATTAGAAGCTTCATTAGGTTTCAACCTAAAAAAAATAAAGGACACATCCAGAGGTTTCAGGACTCAATGTTTCATACTTAACAACTGAACTATTTGTGGATGACATAGAAAACCAGCACTGCTAAGTTAAAAGACCCAGGGTAGAAATCTGTGTAAAACTCATTGGAATGGGATTAAGTCAAGATTGCCCTTATTAGTTAGGAGAATTAGCATAGAGTGAAATTCAACTATGTCAAGTGCAGAATAGGAGACTTAGAAGAGGAGCCAAAGGCAGGAAATAAGAACTATGTTGAGAATATAGTGGCCTTTCAAATAACACAGTGGTTAGCAGATCTGAGGTTAGAATCTTGGCTCATTTACTATTATGTGACTGCGGGCAAGTCGGCAAAACTCTTTGCCTCAGTACTATCATCTATAAAAAGAGGTAACATCGGTTCCTATCTGAGTTGTTGAGAGAATTCAGAAGGCTTGACAAAGGCAAAGATTTCAGCACGGTATCTATGGTGTAATTGGTGATCAAAGAATGTGAGCTATCATGAGTGTAAAAATTTACCAACTAGGACAGTCCAAGATGGTGGATGAAAGGAAGCACAAACAAGATACTAGGGTACTCCACGTGCAGGGGATATGTAAGTGCATATGTATATGTAATCATTTTAATAAATCTTATATATGTGCACTATCCAAATGAAAGACATTATCCAAACACCAATACCTGTAGTCAATATAACGGCTTTACCCTTGCTTAGGTCATGAAGCTAAAGAAATGGAATACAATCATTCATTGGTTACCTACATAGAAAGTCATCTACTTCAAACATTAGGAACCAGGACTTAGGAAAACAGAGATCCAAATGTAATTTTGACCTTGGTAGAGGAAATTACATCCTCTCTATGCCCTACTCCCTTCACTGACAGATAGGAGGGAAGATACTTGACTTAACCATATCAGATGATTGTTTGGAGTACCAAATTTAAGATGAGAAAAAAAGAACAGGTGAAAAGTACCACATAAAAATTTCATCACTCCCTAAAGCTAAATAAGCCCCTCCAATTATTGTTATACTGTGTATCACAGTATATTCAGCAGACTATTCAACAGACATTGCTTGTAAAGTGCAGTGCCCCTTTTTAAGTAAAACAAAGATGTTCAATTTTTGATGTGTGCTAAAGGTGGTCTATAGTAGCCATTATGGTTGTGACCAGAAGGGTAGTAAAATTCTGGCCTTGGTTGTAATTTTAATCAAGTTGCAATTAGGTAGGATAAACAGAACCCAGCCAGAAATTTATATACTATTTTTCAGGTAGCTATGAGTTCTATCTCATATGCCAAAGTGTCCTTTACTTTGACTTTGGAGGATACATCTACTACCAAAAGTAACTTTTTTCTCCTGACTCATTTTACAGCGTTACAATGGTTCATTAAAAAAAGAAAAAATACCCAAAACTCAAATTTGTGAAATATGTTAGTAGATGCACTGTAATATTTGAATATTTAAGAATTTTATCTTGCCAGGGGTGCCTGGGTGGTGCAGTCGTTAGGCGTCTGCCTTCGGCTCAGGACGTGATCCTGGCGTTCCAGGATCGAGTCCCACATTGGGCTCCTCCGCTGGGAGCCTGCTTCTTCCTCTCCCACTCCCCTGCTGTGTTCCCTCTCTCACTGTCTGTCTCTCTGTCACATAAATAAATAAAATCTTTAAAAAAAAAAAAAAAACCCAAAAAACAAAAAAACAAACCCAACTATATCTTGCCCACCCACACAAAAAAATCTGAAGAAACACTGAGGTTTGTGTAAAATCATGTGGTCAAACAATGAGGAACTATAAAAATGTTGGCTCCATTTCTCGTATATTCAAGTGATGCATATTTGAAGTCATTCTCAAAATAACTGAAATCAAAACTTGGACACATTTGCCTTGAATACAAAACTAGGTGCTTCAAGGGACTTTTTTAACCACTTAAAGCAGATGAGAGGGGAGAACGATTACCTCAACATAGGGAAGGAATGTGATAACAAAGTTTTTAAAACTCGTAAAGCAAATTAATGTCTCTCATCTAACTTTATTTTCCTACCAAGTAGCAGATCTCTCATCTCGGTTTTGTACTTCTTTTTTTGGTAACTTGTCAACCTCTCATATTAAGGTAGAACCAGAGTAGTTTAATAAACTTCGGACCTGAGTCTTCGTTGAATTTTTCCAAATGCTGGAAAATGCATCTCTCTCCACCCAACAGAACAGGAGGGTATATGGAAGCTAATACAGACCTTGCGTGCCGTTCAACCTCATGCAAGGAAAACAAGAACAATCTCTCAATCCCTTCACTCTCCAAAATTAGCAAACTTATCCTCTGAAGGGCCAGGTAGTAAATATTTTAGGTTTTGTGGGCCATTAATCTCTGTCTAAACTACTCAACTCTGTACATAGATAGTATTTAGATGATTAAGCGTGGCTGCTTTCCAATAAAACTTTATTTATGAACACTGAAATTTGAATTATCATTTTTGTGTACTACAAAATATTGTTCCTCTTTTGATATATCCCCCAACCACTTAAAATCTAACAGCTATTCTTACAAGGGCCCCACAAAAAAGGTGGCAAGCCAGATTTTGCCCATGGGTCATAGTTTGCTGACCCCTAGGCTATGGAATGATTGAAAGCCATGGGGCATACTTAAGGAAAAAGGAAAAAAAGAAACAAGTTTTATTTTTAAAACTCCAAATGGTAGCTTTTAGGCATAGTGAAGTCTTCTGTACATCATCGGGCTGTGTACGTAAGACAAATACACAATGAATAAGAGGATGCTGGGATTGAGTTATCTCAACGTGGGAACATTTCTAGTTCCAGGTTTTTCATACTATACTGATAGTCAAGAAAGGACTCCTTGTGAGTTGTCAATAGGTCAAAATTCCATACTGTTTTAATAAGCTTTTAGTTTCTTGATTACAAATGGCATTGACTTGTCAGTGAAGGGCTGGCTGGAGAAAAAGAAGAGAGAATAATTTTACCAAACAATGCATTTTGGCTAAAACCTGCATAACATTTGTGCCTAGCCCTATGGTCCGATACACCTGCCGACTCTTTGTGAAGGTAGCTTGTTGTGTCTGCTTACCCAGTCTGACGATGAAAGTAGACAGTTTCAGCCATGCTATGCAGTGGCAGCAAACCCTCTGGCTTGTCAGTGGACTTCTCCGAACTTGTTACCTGCTCTGTAAATGGGGATAACAGTCCCCATTATAGTCCTAGGATTACCAGGAGCAAATGAAAGGATGGATGTGCATCCACTTTAAACACTAAAGTGCAAAACAGAAGCCTTATTTGCACAAAGGAAAACAGAGCACAAGGTCACATCTGCCTTTAAGACAGAATGATACTGTCGAACTTGGGAAGAAACTGAAATAAGAGGCTCGTTCGAAAAAACTACCAAGCCCAAAAGAAAATTAAATGTAAGCTCGAGAAATAAGACTTCCTTTATTAAATAGCAGAGCAGGCTTTTTACTTCCCAACCATTAGGATCCAAGTAAAAATTAAAAAATCTTCTTTTATGAGTATTGAAAATTGCAAAGCCATGTTTGCCACAGAGAAGAAAATAGTCTAGCTCTGAGAATATCTATTTGATATAATTGAGCGTCTAGAATAAGGAGAAAGTGTGGCCCATTAGTTTCCTCTAGAGGGTTATGTAATACAAATTAAAGCAGGTTGCCCGCAACAAAGCATTACGGCATCACTGTCCCAGACCAGCGTGTGTAACATCCCCAGTGCGCGGGGAATAACCATTACCGTAGTTGTCGGTGGCATCTCTGATGCGGCCTACTTCCTAAACCCTTGATGGCTTAGCCAAACTGGGGCGACAGGTCAGAACTAAGATGGCTCGTTACAGCCACAGGAGGATCACTGTCATCTGCCAAAGGCTCAAGTTAGTCATGTCATTTCCCTGCTTTAAAATCCTCGGTGGCTTCCCTTTACTTCCAGGATCAGCTTAAAACCTTGGTTTTAGAGCCCAAGATCCTCTGGCCAGATCTATTCTTCTGCTTCCCCAGCCTCATCGTCATGGGTACCTGTACCCTGGCCAGGGTGAAGTTTCCTCCAAGCTCCCCATGTCCTCCAAGCATCCAGATACCTGAGACAACAAGGGCAAGGTCCCTCTTTGGGAAAGAAGCCAGCTTAAGAGAACACCCTTTCGAAGGATGCCAAATAACAGTGAGGGTCTACCCCCCTACCCTGCTCAAAAAAAAAAGATTCTGAAGTTTAACAAATAATGTGTTTTGTTATTTTATTTTCTCTAAGAGAAGCAGCATGGTATGGTTAAAGAAACATAGCTAAGTGAAATAAATCAGACAGGGAAAGGCAAATATTGCATGATCTCACTTATATGTGGAATCTTAAAAAAGAGAAAAGAAAAGAAAAAAACTCAGGAAAAAAAAAAAAAGATCAGATTTGTGGTTACCAGAGGCTGAAGGTAGGGTGAGGGGGGAATTGAATGAAGGTGGTCAAAAGGTACAAACCTCTAGTTGTAAGATAAGTACCAGGGATGTAAGGTACAACATGATGACTAATCAATACTGCTTCTTGGTGTATTTGAAAGGTGTTAACAAAGTAAGGCCAACAATCTCATCACATCTCATTTCTTTTATTCTTTGTATTTAAATGAGATGATGGACATAACTAAACATATTGTGTTAATCATTTCATAAAATATATAAGTAAAATTATGCTGTACACCTTAAACATACACAGTAGTATATGTCAATTATATATCAATAAAAATGGGTTAAAATAAAGCAAAACAAAAAACAAAAAGAAACACAGGTGCTAGAATCAGAGAGAATCTTAGATCTCATTCTTAGCTCTGCTTCATATAAGTGTCCTTGGGTAGGCTTCTGAGGCTCTCTGAGCTTGTCTTTCCAATGATAAGATGTGAACATTTACCTACATCACAGGGTTGCTGAGAAGGCATTAGAATAGCCATTCCCACCAGGAATTTGAAGAGAGGAGCTAGTCTGGAATGGCAAAAAACAGTCGTTTCTGGAGGCAGTTGTAGAATCACAGAATATTAGAGCAATGACCTTACAGCCTCCCTTACTTTTTACAGGTGAGGACACCGGTACTCATGGAATACAAGCTTCACCCATCATCAGAGTAAGTCGGGACACCTGACTGGTGTCTAGCCCAGGAGCCGGCTGTGGACAGAGCCAGCGGAAGGACCCTCTTGGTCTGAGTAGTCACCATGATCCCTCTTCTCCTGCCCATAAACACTCCGCTGCTCTTCCTGCTGAAACATGGCCCCAAATAATGGTTTACAAAGTTTCAATTCATGTGGAAGCCGTATTTCAGTCAATCTTTATCAACAAAGTCAAAACAAGAGAATAAGACTCTAAGATACCAGACACAATTATAAATTAGAATACTAAATGTGCCAGAATACAGAAAATAATGGAAATCTCAGAGAAGAAGGAAGAACAAGTCATGAGACAGTGGAGAAGACAAAGATGGGAGCTAGAGGAGGGGGGATTCGGGATTATTGGAAGCGTGGCTGAAAGCCAGTGTATTCCTTTCTATTGTGATCAGCTCAGCAGAGCACACAGACAGATATAGGATTACTGATTATCTGATGAATAATGAGGGGTGTGGGGAAAAGGGCACATACTTCCTCAAAATATCCTCATATGCTTAGGTGGTACTAAAATTTGTCTTCTACTAAACACAGTGTGTCCTGGTCCATAATCAGTGACACGTGGAGAAACATAATTATTACACTGCAGGAATTCTCAGAGTGGAGTTACTGACCCGGCCAGCTCAGCATCACCTGGGCACTTGTTGAAAATGTTAAGTTCTTGGGGCACCATCTCAGATCTACCAAATCAGAGGCTCCGGGCATAGGGGGTAGCCCTCAGCGTTTTCAGAGGTGTTAAACACCAAATGCCCCCTAACACTTCACTATCTAGCCATTCAGGCTGGATGGTGAAGGCAGGAGAAAATAAAGCTGAGTTACACGATTTCCATGATCTTTCAATTACTGTTTTTGCCTACCTACTAACATGTCTCTTCTCTGACCCCGGCTATGATTCTGTAATACACCTAACCCCATTTATCTATTGCGCTTTAGCAAAACTTCGGGTAACAGTGGTTACAAAATACCGTTGTCTGATTCAAAAGGAGCTTCAAGAGCAACCCAACGGGGACTTCAGTCCATCCATTAGCATTTTCTAAATAAAGATATTCCTAATTTTTTATTTTACTTCTCATATAATCCCACAAATGCTGATATCATAGCAACATATTTGTTAGAGGTCTGCATCTTTACAGATCTTTAAACACACATCATATAGACTTTATGGTTCTCAGAGTAATTCTATACCTCCCTCTCGTAGTTCACAGTCATTGAGATTTGATTAAAACCATTTTAAACATTTCTGTTAATTTTAAATACCTAGACCTTTTCCCAAATGCATCATTAAACTTCATGATTCAGAAATGGCAGGTGTTTCTAAAAGCACTCAAAGTTGACATGTAGTAATTCTTTAAAAACACCTAAACACTGGTCTTGGAGTTCACAAATTAAGGGATGGTTATATTTAACTATGAGTTTTCTTATATGTTCAAAATTACTAGTTTTTAAGCCTATGTCATTTCAAAAGCACGTCAACATTCTCTTAGCCTAAAACACATTTTAACAAAGTGCCAAACAAGGCAGAGCCATAAAATACAGCAGAAAGAGCTAAAAACAAAAGGAGCAAATTCTCTGGATTCTGAACTCACATTTATACTTTTTTGTTTACAAATGATTTTTGAAAATACACTGCCTCTGGCAACAAAAATATATGTCTTATTTTCTTATACATAAAAAATGAACTGGTTCTTTTTCTGTCACTTCAGCATATTTCTGACCCTCCTCCTGGTAAATGAATAAAATGAAACCTTGACCGATGGGAGCTAGGTGATACTTTACAGGCTGCTGATTCAACAAGCGTTCTGTTCAAGGCTAGTTTTCCCACTTAAATTTTGGATCCTATGTCCTTCTTTCTGTCTCTTCAGTGATCTTGTTTCCTCAATTGTCCCTCTTACTCCACCTCATCTGCTCTTTCCCAGTCAAGTCTCCTTCCATCTTACACACACGCACACACACATGCACACACACACTGATCTCCTAATCCAAGAGCCTTCTTGCTATCATTAGATACTTTTCAACCAGTGTAACAATGAAGGAAAAGAAGAGAACTATCTACAATCGCGGTGGCTGCTTGCCTAGGACTCCACGTGCTCCCTCAAACCACAGCAATCAGGACAGTGCTCCAACAGAAACAGTGAACTACTCCCACTGAGGTCAACAGTTCTATTGTCTACAAAGTTCAACTCTGGCACTGACCACTTGCTACTTCTCAAGCCTTCCTACTTCTTTCTTCTCGGACATCAGTCTCTGATTTTCTACCTTCCTGGTGGACTCTTTACGGTCTGTCCTTTGCTTGCTGTTAAATGTCATAAAAATTCATTCAGGCGTTAATCCTCAGCACTCCCTCCCCCCCTCAGTTAATATCCTCTTCTTCCTGCCAACGATTGAGATTAGACCTCCCTTGAGAGTTCTGAACACTTAATCTAACTGCTCATTGGGTACCTTCCCTAGGATATCTCATACCACCTTGAGCTCAACACGTTCCAAATCAACCATTCTCCACCATAATGTCCTTTCTCGCTAGCATAAATGCTGCTCCTCCCATAGTCTGTACCTGGACAAATTTCACTGCCCAGCTCCCAAGCCAAAATCGTAAGAGTAATCTCAATTTCTCCCTTCACCTTTAGCCAACACCAAATTATCAAGTCCTATTGATTCTTCCTCAATCACTCTCTCCATTTCCCTGTTTCTGCTATGACTATCTTCATTCATTTATTCCTTCAACAAACATTTGTTGAGCCCCACTGCATGTCAGACACTATTCTGCATAGCATGGGCCTGAAGACAACAGACCCAAATCCCTTTCCTCTTAGAGCTTACACTCTAGTGGGAGAGGTGAATAAAACAGATAAGCAAAATATACAATATGTTAGTTCCCCATAGTGCTAAGGAAAGGAGGGAGGGAAGAAGGGAGTCAGAGGAGGTGGAAAGGAAGGTGGGATAAAGAAGGAAGAAAGGAAACGTTGGGATAAGGAAAGTTAACATTTTAGACAGATCAGCCTGGGAGGGTCTGATGAGGAAACAGCTTTTCTCATTTTTTTTTTAAATCTGGATCCCTCTTGCCACCTTCATTGCTAACATTCCTCTTGACCTGTATTAGTGATTGCAGAGGTGTGTCCACCTAGTGATAATTCACTGAACACTCCATTTATCATCCTGAACATAGAATTCTTGTGATATTTCATTTAAAGTTGTTTTTTTTTAATCAGTAAGAGTGGGACAGTTGTGCAAATAGGGGGGAAAAAAGCCAGAGATTCTGGTAAATACTGTACGATGCAAATATTCATGTGAAAAATAAATGAGCCATCAAAGAAAAGCATATAAACAAAAAGCTCATTTTTGTACTTTTTGTCAATAGCGTCCATTGTTAGTGAGATGCAAGGGAAAAGGTCTATTAGTTAAGGTATGACCTGGTACAACTTTTGTAGAAGGCCATTTGACAATATATATCAAAAGTCTATAAAATATGTAGCATGGTTACATGTCAATCTTATCTCAAAAAAGCTGGAAAAATGCATTATTTTTGAAGCTTATCTTATGCAAATAAATCAGACAAACGTATAAAATTACATGTGTGTATGTGAGAGAGACTATATGACGATATTCTTCATGTAACTGCTTATATTAGTGAAAAACTAAACACAAATTTTAATAGGTAATATATTAGTATATATCCACTCAGTAGGATATATGAAACTATATTTAATGACATTAGCAAAATATTCATAATCCAATAAGTTAAAACAAGTCACAAAACAGAAAAATACATTTGTAAGAGGAGAAAATCATAAACACCTATAGAAACAAATGGTTGAGAATAGAAGCCAAAATGTTAACTTTTGTTATCTTTGAGTGATTTTCTTATTTTGGCTTTTGCCTTTAAGGTCTATGTGCTTTCTAAGCTCTCTACAAGGAATATTTATAACAACAATCATAACAATGGTATAAAGCTTTTTCATGTAAATGAGTTTATCAATAAATGAGAAAAAAAGTGTGAGAGAAGTATCACCTAACAGAATCAGAGACTACAGCAGCTCTTAGTGTCCAATAGTGTATGTATTTTTCAAAATATGCTTCGAATGGTTAGTGAATTGGTTTTCACAAGCATGTCTGATTTTATAAGCTCCACACCGTATGCACCAAGAAGCCAACCCTAGCCAACACTTCACAGAGCAAGCCTTCCTTCAAAGGAAGGCTGTTGTTTTGCAACTGAAATATTACTCTAGTGATTAGAAAAGAGATGAGCAAGTTTCGTTTCCGGGAATTTTTCTAAAGCTACTCTCCTCTACAATAGAGCAATAATCTCTTAAAGTGGGTAGAATTTCAATTTCCAAGTCTGTGACAGCTTTTCCAACTGAACTCTGCCTCCTCACCTCTGAATAGAATATAAACGATGGAATATATGCCAAGTATTGGGTGGGAGATAATTAGTATCAAAGAACCATGGCCATCCAAAGTCACATACTGAGAATTAAAGAAATAATTTTTCACTTTCACTTTGATTCACAGGAACCTTATTAATAAGCCCTTCCCACTTGCACCAGGTAAGTAATGATTTCCTCTAGCTCAGTAAACTGCAACATCGATAGTGTTCACTTACAATAAGTATAACCAGAGCAAACCCCTTCTCTCATGCAAATTCACTTTTCAAGGCTGATTTACAGTCACTGCTCTCCCTTCAGAGAAAAGGGGTAGACTTAGCCAAAATGTGCCTGTTAACCCTTGCCTGGACGTATCTCCAAAGGTGACCCTGTTGAAATGCTATGCAGTATTGCTGAGGTGGCTAGCCATACCAGTTTGCCTGGGACTGTCCTGGTTTACACCAGTGTCCCTGCATAGTTATTAATAGCTGCCCTTTTGATTCATCAATGTCCTAGGGTTGAGTAACACATGATACAGTCAGCCTACTGTCCATACGCAGGATGTATAACGCGAGGCTTAGAACTTGGAATAACTGCCTGGGACATCTACACTCCAACTTCCTTTTCCTTGTGCGCTGATGGTGTGGAATGAAAAATGCACCAAATATTCACAGACTCAAATCCCGTGACCCCCCCCCACCACCAGGTGGTCTAATGCAATCTGAATAGAAATCCATTTCAAGGTAGACCTATCTTTCCATGAAAGTTAAAAAATTATGGGAGACAATTCACCAAATAGCCCCCAAACCACACAACTTAAGGACAAGGTACATATTTGCAAAAATTAGCCAGCCTGTTGATACATGTTGGGAGTTCTGTCTCTGTAATTATTAATCCAAACAATTCCATGAAATAGAAGTAGATACGAATTTCCTCTGAGCCTATCTACTTCTAGCTCTGCTGACGGCAAAACTATTCACCTTGAAACCTTAAGATCAAACTTGATTCTCTCTTTTCACTCTCTGAAATTCGTTACTAAGTCCCATTGATTCTATTTTTGAAAGCTCTGGATTTCATTACCCACAAACCTTCATCAGAATATGATTTCTAATCTGCAGTTATTACAGGAGCCTCCCTTTACTTTCTATCATTTTCCAGTTCATCTCCCCACTGCCGCTACAATCATCCTGAACAAAGCAACCTCCTGGGTCCCCCGCTGCTCAAAACCTGCAGGTAACACCCAGACTCCTCAGCCTAGCGCTCAGGACCTTTGTGGTTCTCAGTTCCAACCACACCTGCTACTAAGCACACACCGCTCAACGGTTCTCATCCAGGGATAGTACTTCACTAGGAGGTGTTCGAAGATGTTGGGGGACATTTTTACTTGTCTCGATGACTTGTGGTCACAAAGGACATTTCATAGGCAGGGTCTGAGGATCCAAAGTGTTCAGCAACATAGATTAAATTGCCTTGTCAAAATACCAATAGCACCCTAGATGAGACTTGTTGTTTACAAGCACATTATTTTTAGACATGTGGTTCCTTCCTTCTAGAATCTATTAGTTCTGCCTCCTTCCAAAATAATATTGTCCTTGGATGATTCCATTCAAACTCTCCTCTTACCTAAAGCCTTGGCTGATTTCATAACCATGTACACAAGTAGTCATGGGAGATAATTAACTTACTCCCATAACATACTGCTTGCCTGCTGACATAGCTTAGTGTACTGAATTAAGGTTAAACTTCTTACCCATTTGTCATTTCACTCCATATTATTTTTTTTCCTTATTCCCTCTATGCCCTAACATTTAAGATCATTAAAGAAAGGGATGTTACTGTGGCATCTCATCTCACTTTTTTTTTTCAACTCCAATTTCTACTGTTTACCTTGAAGTTGAGAATCATTCTATAAGTGATTTTTGGATTAAAAGATAAAAATCATTTCTGCATGCCTATGTACAGAATGCCATTCCTTAATAACTTTTTTGTAGTTGTTAAACTTAGAACTCAGACTACTCTAAGGTAAACAAAATATTTTAGTTACATCTTTTCTCAGTAATGGTGCTTTACAGAACCCTAAATGTATTAAATTATAGATTAGACTAAACAAGGGATTACAAACTCAAAAAAAAAAGGGGGGGCAAAAGAGGCCATAGACACTGTAGTGAAGTGGAGAGAATGTTCCCAATATATTTAAATTCCTTGGGAATTTTTTGGGGCAAGTGCTAAGTATGCTTACAAAGATCTGCTAACAAGCTTGTGTTTGAGATGCTTGATATGCAAAAAATACTTAACTACTCTAAAAAAAAAAAGGTGTGTGTGCAATATACTTCCAGACGAAAGATCAGAGTGTTCTTACCATACCCACTCAAGTTTAAGCTTAGACTATCTCTGTAGCATATTAAAAAGAAACCTTCTAACTCAAAATTTTAAACTTAGCTCCCCTGGGTTGCATAAATAGTAAATAGAAGACAAAAATCAACTGCTCACTTGCACATCTGTTCATATCTGGGGCTCGGTGTCCATAGTATCCGGATGGACAGGAATGCAGGCACTCTCCATACTGGCGCATGCCTTCTCTTCGAAGAAAGAAGAACAACTTCTGTTGACATCGGCTGCACCCATTGTCCTTTGAACAAGACAAACAACCCTTGCAAATGGGATTTGATACATAACTAGCTGTAAAAGAAAAACACAAAACACATGTTCAAATTTGAGTATGATCAAGATGTCTGGTCAATACAATGTGGTGAGAAGACAAGTGACTCTTGTCCTACTTGAATCACATAGAAATATCAAACAAAATATTCCCCCACCCCACCCCCCAAAAAAGGTTAATACACAATCAAACTTAGAAACAAAGAGGAAACTCAGAGTTCAAGATGAAACTGAATGGCTCACGGAGATGTTAGATCAGACAGAGGCAGACCTCATGGCAGGGTCTTGAATCCAGGCCAAGAAATAGGCATATGAAGACCAGATAATTGGGTCTCTTCATGGAGACTGGAGTTGTGAGGGCTGTTTGCACATGAAACAAATACTAGAAGTCCCCACCCCAATTTGCCAGAGATGAAGATTTCAACCACAGATTAGGGGCATAGGGTGGGAGAGTACAGTAGAGAGAAAATATAATCCATGAGACACAAGAAACCCAAATCTGCAATACATTCAAGTATGGGATCCAAGTTCAAATTATCAGTGGAGTAGTAAATCACTAAATCAAGATGCTAACATAAAAACATCAATCCATGAAAACCCACAAAGAAAAAAATATGAAACTACCCTAAAGAAATGTTCTGCAATCCTGAGACCTAGAACTTACATGGAAAGCCACCTTCAGATCAAAATGAACCAATCACAGGGACAAGCAAACCTCCATGAGGAAGAATCACCAGCCTCAGAGACATAAATCTCACACGTAAAGAGTCAGAAATAACAGAACAATCTGAAAGAGTCTTAAAAATGATTACCTTCAGAATACTTGAAGAGATAAAGTAAGGACTAGAAATCACAAGGAAAGAAGCAATATCATCTAATGACTCTGCAATTAGAAAGAAATGAAAATTCTAAAACTGAAAAAAAAATTCTGTGAACAATTGAATAGAAGAAAAGAAAGGCATTTAACTAGAAAATGGGTTTAAATAACTGTAGCACCAAACACAGTAAAGATGATAATGTGGAAAGGGTAAGAAGCATGTAAAAGAAAATGAAAAATTTTAATATTCTATTAGGTGCTACAGAATCAAAAAATAGAGAGCATGAGTAAGACATAATACCCAAAGAGATCATGGTTAATCAGAAAGATGAATTCCTTAGACGAAAACATCAGAGATCGGAATTGATCAGTAAAAACGAGTCTGCGTCTGAACACAACAGATTTATACTAAACAATGAAGTTAAACCAGAGAGAAACAGATCACCTAGACAGGAATTTTTACCTCCAGCAGACATCTCATCAGACATAATGTGTTAGATGATAGATTAACCTTCAACCTGCTAAGGGAAAATTATCAAACTATAATTCTATAAGTAATTAAATGGTAGTTTAAGAATGAGGGCAAAATAGGGGCACCTGGGTGGCACAGCGGTTAAGCGTCTACCTTCGGCTCAGGGCGTGATCCCGGCGTTATGGGATCGAGCCCCACATCAGGCTCCTCTGCTATGAGCCTGCTTCTTCCTCTCCCACTCCCCCTGCGTGTGTTCCCTCTCTCGCTGGCTGTCTCTATCTCTGTCAAATAAATAAATAAAATCTTTAAAAAAAAAAAAGAATGAGGGCAAAATAAAGATATTTTCATCCAAAATAAAGGCAAGGAACTTATTAATCACTCACCAAAAGAATCAACGGCGTATATCCCAGAAAATAAAATGGAACTCAGGGAAGTAGAATATAATGAGCAGTAGTGAATAAATCAATTGAGAAACATGTTGTGAAAAGTATCAGTTTTTAAGAAGTATCAATGTCCAAGGTTTAAAAATAATACATTTGTATATTTAACAGCAGTAACATGGAAGATTCTATGAGGGAAAACAAAGTAGAAGCATTCAAAGCTTCTATATTTTGAGAGGGGAAGACCAATACAGATTAAACTTCCTTAAGTTAAATGTATTTGCTAAAACTCTTGGTAGCAGCCACAGAAACAGTAATGTCTCACTTCTAAACCAGTGACAACACGGATGTAGTTAAACGTATAAAATAGGAGTGGGAGGTAACGATCCAAATGTCTGTGGCCAGGAAAATGGATAAATTATGGTATATTTTAATAATACAAAGAATTAAACTACTGGCATGTACCCAAACAGGAATGAAACTTCTAGATTATATTAACAAAGGAAGCCAGACCCCCCCCCATGTATGCTCTGTATAATTCTATTTATATTGATGTCAAGGACACATGCAGCTAATCTGTGGTGACGAAAATTAGAACATTAAATACCTTTGAGGGTTTGGGACTCACTGGAAAGGGGTACGCAGGAATTTTTGGCAGGTGTATTTGTTTCCTAGGACTGCCTTAACAAATTACCACAATGTGGTGCTTACACACCAGGACTTCATTCTCTCAGTTCTGTGGACGGAGGTTTGAAATCAAGGTGTCCAGAGGGTCCTGTTTCCTCTGAAGGCCTGAGGGAAGAAACCTCCTTGCCCGTCTGGTGGCCCCAGATATTTCTTGGCTTGTGGTTATCTCCAATCTGATTCCATCTTATGTATCTCTGTGTGTCCCTTCTGTCTCTCATAAAGATATGGTCTTTGGATTTAGGGACCACCTTAATCCAACAGGATCTCATATCCATCCTTAATTTTATTTGGAAAGGCCCTGTTTTCAAATAAGGTCACACTCTGAGGCTCCAGGTGGACATGAATGGGAGCAGACATTGGGAGTGTAGACCCTAGTTAATCCAGTAGAAGAGGTGATGGAAACGGTCTAACGTTGACTGGATATTGGATATACAACGTATATATTTGCAAAACTTATCAAGCTGGGCATTTTTTAAATAAGTAATGTGCATAATTTATAAGTAAATGGTATCTGAATTTTTTAAAAAAGAAAAAAATAGATAGGAAGGCCATACACTAACTTCAGGATAATGTAATTGTTACCTGTAATTACATCTCTTTAGAAGATTCTATAAATTATAGTGAATGCTCACCCAAAAGATATGCTATACTTTCATGATTTCTGTTTTTTTTTTTTAAATAACAGAAATAACCTATTGGAAGGACAAGGTGGGATAATACAAAGTAGATGTTGACATAGCATCTGAAAATGGATCTATGAACCTTACGGAGTTTACTACATCTAACGATAAAAAGAGTAATTTCAAAGAAAATACTGTTTCCAACCCTGGCATAAAATTAAAAATGATACAATCTGGCATCCCAATATAATTTCTAAAATATGAAAAATTCATGTAACTTTCAGTTATATTTTTGACCTTGCTTGGTATAGTGATAACAAGATATATTAGGTCACATGGACTTCATTTTATCAGGCTAACCTACCGAAGAAAGAAATGAGAGAAGGAACAGAAACTCAGCAATATTGAAACTTTTAGCTTTGAGGCCACATCCTATTTGCCCTACATATATTTTTTTACATATTAAATTAGTATCAAGCCCTAAGTATTCAGACTAGCAGCTATACAACGAAGTACACCGTATACCATACTTTTCCTTGTAATGACTCAAACTAATGTTTTTACAGCTACTTGTAGCAGATCTATATAGGTTTTAGTCCCACAAGGTGCTCTCCCTGCTTCTCCTGGGCTCCTATGGCCCTGATTTAATCTTATAGCTTCTCTTCTAGGGAGATCCCAAAGCAGGAGTTTGGCTCCTTTTCCAAAAGGTATAACAAAGAACCACCAAGGCACTCAGAACTAGGAATCAGAGCCAAGACTGCTCTTTGAACTGGCCATTAAGATTTGCTTCTTCCTGCTTATCCCAGGACTCTATTCTATCAACTGTTCAACTGCTTTTATCTACATACTGAATGCATTTCATGGATACTTTCTTGCAAACCTATTGATGCTTCTCAAACAGTTCCTTATTTACTACCATATTTTCTAAAATCTGCAACCGCGGAGGAAAAAAAAGAAACAATACAGGTGAAAAGTTACTTCCTCAGGTATAATCCCTAATAAACTTTTGAGAGACAGCTTTCTAGACACATATACATATATGTGACATAATTTGTATTTTCATAACTGACCATACTTCCCACGTATCCTAACTTGCTCAGTTTCAGTCAAGTGGTGAATATCCCTTCATAGCAATGAAAAAGACCAACATTGCTCTCGTATTTTTTTTCAATGTCAGTTCTATCTTCTGCCTCGATTTACTACAACCGTTATCTCCAGCACTACTTTTTCTGAAGACCACAACCAGTTTTCTAATCCTTAATTCAAGACTCTCATCCTCATTTTCTGGTCCTCACAACTCTTGTAACTTGGGTCATTTGCGAAAGTTTTCTTCATCCTCTGGCTTCCATGATAATGTCTCCTCCTATACACTTAATTCCAGCTTTCACTTTTCTGACTTCCACTAAATCCTCTCATAACTCAGGCCCTTATTTCTTCTCAGACTAAGACAGTTATGGTGCCCCAACCCATACCCACCTCTCTCTCTTTTTCACTCCAAACTCTGTTGTTGGGTTGATTTTCCTGCGTTAAGCTCATTGTAGGACTTCGGTTACACCTTGTTCTGACACGATAATATTGATTTATAAAGCATTTTCACATAGATGAAAATAAGCCTATACTATTTACAATTTCCCCAGCTGCCTTCTAAAGAGATTCTATTCTCACATTATTATTGGTGTCCTGAGCAGGGTGTAAGGAATAGGTAAGTTTCAAAAACTGGGATACAGCTCAACTTCTCTGTGAGTGAAAGGGGTAAAAATTGGAGAGAGGGTAAGTATGGTGCAAAAAGCTGGGAGAGAGGAACAGAACTGGAGTCCTCAGTAGCTGTGGGGGAGCAGCCACTAGGCAGAACTCATTTTTATTTTCAGGGCTGTCTAAGAACATAAACCACCTAGGCACGAAGGCCCTGTGGCATGATATTTGGAGAAGCAATTGATGTCTCTTGTGAAAGAGCAAGACCTAGATAGAAGCAAACAGAAGACTAAGGTGAGGGCAGAGGGTGTTGGCTGGAGCTGTATCCGCAGGAGCCCCACACTGCAGAGCCCCTGCAGCATGTCTGTGAGTGATCTGCTGGCTGCCTTCTGCTCTTCAACTTAACTACAGATTTGAAGAAGAATTATATCAAGGTTATCCAAATCCCAAATTAGCTTCATAAGGAAGGAGAGAATTTGGAAGAGTTACATGCATAGCAGAGTTACATGCATCACAAACAAAAGCTGAAGCTATACTTTTAGTTCAAAAGTTAAACTAAGAGGCCTTTATCACCATAAATCACACTCTATCGTAGCAAGTATGGAGAAAAGAGAATTACAGAACTAAGAGAATCAACGTAAGTTAAAGGCTTTTTGTTTGGTTTTTACGTATCAGAAGCTAACTTTCATCTTGACCAGGAAGATTTCAGAGTCAACAAATTGTGCTCCACATTGTTTTAAAAGTTTTCTTAAAATCATTAAAAGCTAGGCCTTATTTACTTGAACCTTGACTGGCTTAATGGAAATGAATCAAGGAATACTTATCTTAGTCCATATCGGTTATCTTTATAACCCTACAAATGAGGAATTCTCTTAAAGCAAAAGTGATGTAAGCCACATCCAACCTAAGTGATCTTCCCATCCCCCAATTTTCTCGAGCCACTAATAATGCTCTTCAACACTGAAGGACAAGAGCACATGTACTTTTTTGCAATGTGAAGCTTCATGTCCCAGACCTCAAATAGACTTTTAAGTTTAATTAACCACTGTCCAGTGTCAACTATCCTAGTGCTCTCTACGTTGTAAATCAATAACTTTATTCAACAAGAACTTCTTCGTCCATTATACAATGACTATACCAAGTGCAGTATCTAAAGCCAAGCAAAAATAGACTTTTAAACATGACTATAGTAATTTATTTGGTCAGGATCTTAATAAGTTAAATGGCTCTGCCTATTGCTATGAGATTTAATTCAAGTGTGCAGGTGAATAAACAGATCTTAATTCCCAGCTTTGATGACCATGTTTATTTGCTCTCTCTGTAAGCTTCAACTTTTCCAACTCTAAAGCCGGCTGAGATCCAGAGCCTCATCATTCCAACCAAAACACTTTTTATAAATCTAGACCCACCCAAAATTCTAAAGATGAAATATATCATATAAAACATTAAAAACTCTTCAGAAAGGTCCTAGGCAGTAGCATTAACGCAAATCTACACATATCACCTTGACAGAGAAAGGAACATGTGGATATAGAAAACAAGAATTATCAGGCAGAACCCAGGTAAGAATACCTGTATTATAACAAGTATACAAAGAGAGAAAAACAGCATAAATATTATTTATTATTTCTAGTTATTTGTGTTGCTCTTAAATTGTAAGTTTGGTCTTTTGTGAATCCTGGTATTTAAGTTTGATCTTTTGTTAAATTAAATCCAGTTATTCACATTTTATCCCATAGTGCCTTTTATGTAGGTGTTGAATGTCCATCTGTTTCTAATATACTCCTAACACTTTTTAAAAGTGTTCCCCTGTTTCAGGCCCTTGCCAAGCAAGAAGAAATCTAAATTCCTTCTTGGTGAAGGCATCCACTCCTGACAAAAGGTACAAATTTCGAATTCTAAAATAATGGAACTGAACAATGGATGGTTGGCCCCTTAGCCTCACTCCCTCTTAGCTGGAAGAATTCAAAGATTTTTAAAGATAAACAATAACTATCAACTTCATCGATCAAACTTACGGCACCAATAACGAGAATCCTGCCTGCTTTATTCTATACAGATCAAGTTGGGCATAGATCCTCCCACTAGAGCTTGGCAACATTAGGAGAAAAAAATCCTTTAATCATAGGTACTACCAAGCTCAAACCCAACTAAGCAACAAAGTCATGAATTAAGGAGCTACAAAGATTTGACCAAAATGAAAAAGGACTATCTTAGGATACCTTACTTAGTTCTACAGTAAGTTGTGAATATTTATAGAAAATAACATGGAACATGTAATCTGATCCTTGATGTAAAGACAACAAATTTTAATACTCTTGATGATTATAGTCCTCATGCTTCAGAAAGGAAATAGATGTTAAAATTAACAATGTTAATAAAGCTTAAAGATAAATTTCTAAAATGTCCACTTAACATGTATTCTAGAAAAAAATCTGAGAATAAAAGGCAAACTTGTACCAAAAAATCCCAAAATTCTACAATCTCTAGAATTGAACCATATTTCTCAGAATCTCTTTTGTCTTTTGAGTTCTTTAATAGATAACAGTATTGTTAAGTAAAAGACTTAAAAATTTAATTTCTTGAACTACTAGCTTAGGGAAATCCATATAAATTGGCTACCTACAAGTTAGATAATGATTTGATAATAATTTCATTTTACCCACCTAAAATAGGACAGTTAGGAATGAAAGACTCAATAGGATTTTATCTCTACAAGTAATTCTTGGGAAAATAACATTTCTAAAAATTTATAAGACCCCCCCCAAATATGGAAATCATTTTGAGAGAGGAGTATTTTAATGATGTTAGGATTAAAGGTCTTTAATTAGATGATCTTGTTTCTCTCACAAAAGTATGTATGTCACAGTACCAAACCTCAAGGCGCCCAGGAGATTTTAAAAATACAGAGGGAGGGAGAGAGCTAAATGGAGTCACAGATTTATATTAACACATAAAGTGCTAATAACTTGAAAAAAATGAAGAAAATGACCACAGTTACAATCTCCTCATTACTCTCCAGTGCCCTTTGAGCCATAATCCTCATAGACTGGCACCTCTGAAGTACACTGACCACCACAGTTAACTGTGGCCAGAGTGTGGTTCACTGGGCAGGAATTTTCCCCCACAGAGCATGCATGCTTTAAGTGGGCAACTAAGATGTCACAGGGAAGCCCAGAACAGTCAATAACTGCAGGTCAGGAAAGATGATGAATCAAGACACAGTTGCAAAATAAATGTGGAGCCTTACATGCGTCTGTTTGAGAGCATAACAAACCTATCCAGAACTTCACAAGCCACAGACCTTACTAGCAGTTAAAACAGGCGGCCCAAAGCAGAGGAGTGAGCAACTCTGGTAGAACATAAAAATTCAAAAGAATTAAATGGAATTTAGAAATTCTCCAAAAACATATTTCTAAAATGGTCATGAAGACCCTAAGTAAAAAGACAAGTCATGTCTATGGAAAAAAGTAGCCATGTATATACAGACACAGATAAAAAAATAAAATAAAATCAGAAGCCCTCAATGTAGCATATACAGTTCCCCAAATGAGGTATTTCCCATAATTAATGCTCACTTTGGAAGCCAGGCCTATAAGAATTATTCCTTTTCCTCCCCTAAACTCTTTGACAAAAAATCATAACGCATATTCTATTCTAGATGTTAATTCTGACATGATAAGGGGAAAATGTGCAATTAAGGTTCAGAACACACTTACCACAGAACTAAGCTCAAGTGGGCAAATGCCACCACCAGCGTCATAAGACCATCAGCTTCTACAACTGCTAACAGCAAGAACTCTTAATTAGTTGATGAAATCAGAGAAAAATAGGAGATGGTCTGAGATTGCTCATTTTTTCAAAGATATATGATGTTTTTGAAACAAGGGAAGAGTCATACGTTGTATAAAACAAGCCACCTGCTTGAATCTGTGAGGGAGAAAAAAAAAAACATACTCCATAAAACTATTCTAAAGCTAAACGAAAAGCAAGCTTAAAGTTAGAACGTGTGCGATCCTATAAGCTGTAGCCAGAAATTGCTGTGTAGTACAGATTACTCATGCCAAGTGTTGGCTTGGGCTTTCACGACATACTTAAGCAACCCCATGGAAATGTTGACAGACTGCTGGTGCTAATGGTAACTCCAACAGGAGATCTAAATATATACATTTATGAAGATTGTGAAACCACCACTCTTACAGGGTTCCATGTTTACATAAGAAGATAATCCAATTATTTAAATAGAGAAAAACAAACTGCTCACAAACAGAGCCAGAATTTTATTCCATAAAGTACTTAAGTACATCTTATACTAACACTATTTCAAAATAGTTTTGCATACTTCGTAAGTACTATAACATAAGTGCCATAGTATCTGACCCATCCAACTGCCTGTAGAAAAAAATCTCCCCCATTCTGACTATACAAAAATTAAATGGTTTCTAAAAAGGGGAGGTGGGGTAGGATGGAGCCTATTCAATATATATTCCCATTCCCATCACAGATAAGGAATTCAATGATCCCTCATATACCACCTGCATCCTAGAGTAGAAACTAGTTTGGTAACTTCTGCTTATTCCACTTTTAATTTAAAACAATAAATGGAAAGCAAACTGGATGGCTTATTTGGTGTCATAAACACAGCCCTCAAGAAGAATCTGTGTCATAACTAACCAGATTAAAGACTCCATGTGTTTTAGATGTGGAAACTTCCGTGGGTCACACCACTGTGTTTTAAATTTGAGAATGAACACTCTATTAGCTACACTGTCCCAGAGAAAGGTTTCTTCAAACAAAGATAATAAAAATTTTTTTAAGTTGCGTTAATGAAAAACATATGAACAAACCCTTAGGGTTGACAAACATTATTATGCAATAATTATTCAAGACTACACTATGATGCAAAAAAAAAAGTGAAAGCTTTATTATATTCAATGTAGGTCACTCTTGGTAAAATTCACATACGTGAACAAAAATCAGAATGATTCACTACTAAATCTCCAGATCTACACAAGATACAGTTCTCAATTTTTAATTCAATTGTCTTCATTGAACATTTATAAACAGCCTATATTAAAATGCTTTGTCAACATACCTCACCACAATCCTGACTGCAGACCCAGTTTGAAATCTATCTGCTTCATTAGTCTTTCATTCTAAGAAAGTTCTGTCTATTCAGAACAAGAAGCAATGAAAAAGAGGAAAGTCAAAAAGGGGGGGGGAAAGAAAAGAAAATTGAAGTTTGGAGAATATGGTACGTGACAAATTGCAGGCTACATGCTTTCATACTTTTTGAAAGTCATGCTTATTACTCATAATTTCTGTTTATCAAAGTGAATAAACAGATCAGAGAGTTTAAGAAACCTTTCCAAGGTCAGTGTGTTAGTGACAAATTTGAATCCAGGTCTCTGAAAAGCCATGCTTTTTCTTTCCCCATTAGGAGATACATGTACAGAACCTAGGAGAAAAAATCCATTAAAGCATGATTGAAATGGAGTTCCTTCAAATTAGGCTGTACCCTTGTAATTTGCTCACAGTGCCTTTGCTCTGTTTTTAGCTGGAGTAAAATAACCAAAGTTCCTTTTGATGATTAGTCACTAACAGCACTATACTAATTCTTTCCTAACACAACTAGGAATATATTAAGTCTCATAAACCAACAAAATTAAGATGTCATCCACAAAAACATTTCAGAAGAACACTGTTGATACAACAAAAAGGATAACGGGGAAACTGAGTTATGGGTTTCTTCTGGCAGAGGTTAAAGAGGATCTTCAGAATTATGAATGGAAAGTATTTGGGCACACAGCAAAAGGCCAGCACTTTTTTAATAGGGATCTCTACTTGACAAGTTCAAAGGGAAAAAAAAAAAAAAACCAACCTACCCAAACCATACAATTTCCTGCAAGTGGGCCGCTCCCCTCACCATCTTTGAAGACTGATGCTGTCCTCACCAAGGGACCTTTGAAGTAACACAGCAGGCATACCTGTGTAATTAGAAAGGCTGGGGACGCCACTCAAATCATCAAAACTAGACTTTAAAGATGCACTGAAGTGGGGAGATATGGACCAACATTCTGACACAGAGGAGAGACTTCTGTTCTAGATGGATTTGGAGAGCAATTTGCCGCTGCTCTCTGACCACAGTTCTCCTCCATTTCCTCCAGGCCATGAAAGCCAAAAGCAAATTGCCTATTAATGGAAAACTGTAAAGAGCGTTTGGTCACTCTCA
Organism: Ailuropoda melanoleuca; assembly: GCF_002007445.2. NCBI lineage: Eukaryota > Metazoa > Chordata > Mammalia > Carnivora > Ursidae > Ailuropoda > Ailuropoda melanoleuca. The sequence continues at coordinate 74,393,432 of NC_048226.1, forward strand.
AACTGGAAAAGCCATATGCATATGTGTTTACAGCCATGGATGTATATACAGCCACAGACATGAATATACACCAGCATTTATATATGTATATACAAATATATGCATATACTATTTTTTCTGAACCATTTGAGTACAAGTAGTAGACATTATGCTCTTTTATGTCTGCATTTTCTCAGCATTCAGTATGTATTTCCAAAAACAAAGACATTGTCTTACATCAGCCATATCAATACAATACTATTTTCCAATCCATAGTCTATATTCAATTTTTCCATAATGTCCTTTGTATCTATTTTTCTCCTAGACTAGAATCCCATCGAAGTCTATGCATTGCATTAGGTTGTCATCTCTTTAGTCTCCTTAAATCTGGAACAGTTCCTCTTTCATGAGTTTGCATTTTGGAAGGTAATAGGTCAGTTATTTATAGAATGTTTGTGTGGGTTTGTCTGATACTCCCTCATGACTGGCCACACACTCTTGGGATAATATATGAAGTGATGTTATGTCCTTTCTTGTGTATGTCAAGCGGCACCTGATGCATTTGGTTGTATTACTCGTGGCATTAACTTGATGCGTTGGTTAAGATGGGGTCTACCAGGTTTCTACACAGCAAAGTTACTACTTTCCCCTCATAGTAAGTAATTTTTGAAAAAAAAATACAGTAACTTGTATAAATATCCTGTTCTTCATCACAATTCCACATACTAGTTATGGTACCCGTTTTTTATTCTTGCCTAAGTCAGTTCTCATTCTGATAGCTCTCAAAGGTGATTTTCTAACTCCATCATTCCTCCACTGATTAGGGGGCATTCAATGTTAGGAGGAGCTTGCCCTTCTCCTGCAATTGTTTGTCTGCTTGTTCATATCAGGAGGGAATCATGGATTTTATTCAGTGGACTATCATCATCTCTTAACTGTATTTAATGCTCATCTTATTCTAGATTTGTTCAGTATGAGCCCTTCAAGGTGCTGTGGTTTTTAAATTGTATTTTATGTGCATGACACCAAGTGTTTAGGGGTAAAGGGGGAAGATTTAATTTATCCTGGAAGAACTAAGAAATAGGTGATAATAGGAGCTGGGTGTTAAAGAGAAAGCAGAAGTTTGCCCACTGGAGAAGGATAGCCCAAAAAGAGGGCAGTATGTGCCAGATGTATGCACAGGGTTGGGGAATGCAAGGAAAAAATGTTTACTAGGTCTGATTAAATCTTGGCTTATTTTATTTACAATTTATCTTTCAGCCAACAGCAAAAACAACAAAAGGAGCCACTCGGTACTTAACTTGGATTCAAGGAAAAATGTGTAGAGAACACAGAAATTATGATGTTACCATGGAGTTTATAACAGAATACAGAAACTGTGACTCTAGAAATGTAATTGAAGACTTTAAGAAAGTCTTTTTTTTTTTTAAGTTTAAAAGGAAAGACTGGATTTGCAGCCAATGTTTCTAGATTAGAATAGGTGTTAAGAGGGTATTTTTCAAAATAAGAAATCTACTGTGGCATCTGGGTGGCTTACTTAATTAAGCACCCAACTCTTGATTTCAGCTCAGGTCTTGATCTCATGGTCGTGAGTTTGAGCCCCACACTGGGCTCCACACCGGGCATGGAGCCTACTCAAAGAAAAAAAAAATCTACTTATAAAATCCCAAAGAGGGAAAAAATGAGTAACATTCTATAGAATTCAGTATGGTTTTATAGCAAGCTCTCTGATAATTTCAAACATTTTAAGTAACATGTACAAAAGGATATATTCAGGAAAAAAATAATCACAAAATAAATGTGAAGAAGGCTAAAGTTTCCTAAGGTTTATGGATATTTTTTAGAGGAAAATTAACAAAAAGGAAAAGTTAAACAACTATTCAGATATGGGTAATATTACATGAAAGAGATAGACAAATTTTTATTTTCTGCTTTCATTTTTATAATAGTTAAAAATAAAGAACTTCAAAGTGAAGGAAAATCAAACATGGCTTAAAAAATATTGAAATACAAGATAGGCAGGAAGACACTAATGAATTATTATATATTTTTTTAAAGATTTTATTTATTTATTCGACAGAGATAGAGACAGCCAGCGAGAGAGGGAACACAAGCAGGGGGAGTGGGAGAGGAAGAAGCAGGCTCATAGCGGAGGAGCCTGATGTGGGGCTTGATCCCACAATGCCGGGATCATGCCCGGAGCCGAAGGCAGACACTTAACCGCTGTGCCACCCAGACACCCCGAATTATTATATCTTTATATATATTTTTAAAGTATTGATAAATTGGTTCCTCAAAAAATAAAACAGATTTTTTTTTTGAGAGAGAGAGAGCATGCAGGCAGGGAGAGGGGCAGAGGAATAGGGAGAGAGAGAATCGTAAGCAGGCTCCAATGCCCAATGCAGAGCCCAATACAGGGCTCAATCTTATCACCCAGAAGATGATCTAAGCCAAAATTCAAGAATTGGATGCTTAACCAACTGAGCTGCCCAGATACCCCATAAAATAGGAATTTAAAGACAGATGGATAAATGTTTGATTTTCAGTAAGTTGGAAAACTGAACTTCAGAATCTCCAAATTCTAGAAGACATTTTAGGACATCAGAGTTGTAAACATTTATACTTTAAAACAATTATTATAAACACCTATCTTGGTATTTATAAGTCACTAAGAATAAGTACCATCAAAACTAACCGCATTTTTTAAAAAAATCATAATTCCCCTTTTCTCTCCCTATTACATATCATTACCTCTATGCACACAAAGATCTATGGCTAGAAAGAAAAGTATGGAAATGCACACGCACATTTTTGATAAATTATTTGGAAGTTACAAGCATCACAATACTTCACATGAAATTTAGCATACACCTTCTGAGAATAAGAACATTTTCTTATGTAATCACAATACCATTGTAGGACCTCAGAAATTTAACATGGGTAAAATAATATTACTAGTATGCTGTCTATATTCATATTTCCTCAGCTATTCCAAAATTGTTCTGTTTTTCCCATCTACCCAGAAACTAATCAAAAGGGTGGCTCAGTCAGGTAAGCATCTGCCTTTGGCTCAGGTCGTGATCTCAGGGTCCTGGGATGGAGCCCCACATCAGCCTCCCTGCTCAGTGGAGAATCTACTTCTCCCTCTCCCTCTCCCTCTGATCTCTCACTTCCACTCTCTCAAATAAATAAAATCTTGAAAAAAAAAAAGGAAGAAAAGAAAAGGAAACCAATCAAAGACTGCATTTGGTTTGTTTCCTTAGTCTTTTCAATTAGAAATACTTTATCCATTCTTTGTCTTTCTAGACATTGAGATCTTTTGAGTCTAGGCCAGTTGTCTCATAGAATATCTTACAATCTGCATTTGAAGGACTGGGGCCACATAATTAGATTTACCATTTTGCCATCATTAATATGATAATTTAATTTAGGCAGGGATCATCACCATCCTTACACCATTAGGTGAAAGTTTACTGGGAAAAATTTTGCCCAGGAGTTTACTTAATTCTGAAGGGGGAAGTATGCCTTTATTTCATAAGCAGACTAGAGCACAGCTAGTTAAAACTTGCCACATTCAGCCCAGGGACCAAACACTGCCCACAATAGGCAAAGAAAGCTGCTACAGACAACTGGCCTGAAGGATAAAGCTGCCAGGACAAAACAGCCGAGTGCATGCAGCACACACTGGAGACACTCCCTGAAGTGCTAGGCCCTGGGGAACAGTGGATACTACACTGCAGGGCACGACAGGACCTCTTCATAAGTTCATTTTCCTCAAGAACAGGAGATATAGCTGACTTTCCTAACACAGAGAAGCAGGCATAGAGACTTAGACAAAATAAGATAGAAGAATTTATCCCAAGTGAAAGAATGGGACAAGGCCATAGCCAGAGATCTAAGTGAAACACATATAAATAAAATGCCTGATAGAGAATTTAAAGTGATGATCATAAAGATACCCACTGGACTGGAAAAAGAGTGGAGGACATCAGTGAGACCCTTAACACAGAGATAAGGAATAACAGCACAGATAAAGGGTTCAATAATTAAAATGAGAAACACTCTTCATGGAAAGAACAGCAGGCTGGCAGAAGCAGAGAAACAAACTAATGACCTAGAAGACAGAGTAATGGAGAGTAATCAAGCTCAACAAGAAAGAGAAGAGAAATGGGCAAAATGAGAAGAGCCTTAGGGATCTCAGTGATTCCATCAAACGTAATAACATTCACATTATAAGAGTCCAAGAAGAAGTAGAAAGAGAAAACGGGACAGAAACTTTATTTGAAGAAATAATAGCTGAAAACTTCCCCAATCTGGGGGAAGGAAACACATATCCAAATGCAGGAAGCATAGAGAACCTCCAACAAAATCAACCAAAGCAGATCCACACCAAGATATAATTAAAATGGCAAAATACAGTGATAAAGAAGAAATAGTAACAGCAGCCTGACAATAACAACAGTTACATATGTGGGAAAGCCCATACGGCTATCATGGAATTTTTCAGCAGAAACTTTCAAGCCAGAAGGGAGTAGCATGATATATACAAAATGCTGAATGGGAAATATGTGCAGCCAAGAATATTTTATCCAGTAAAACTATCATTCAGAATAAAGAGAGATAAAGAGTTTCTCAAACAAAAACTAAAGGACTTCATGACCACTAAGCCAAACCTACATGAAAAGTTAAATGGGACTCTTAGAATGGAAAGGGAAAGACAGTAAGAGAAAGAAAAGTAGAAAGCACAAAAACAAACAGTAAAAATAGGTATATCTCTAAAACTCTGTCAAGGGACTCACAAAATAAAAGGATGTAAAGCATGACACCATATACCTAAAATGTGGAGATGAGAGGAGTAAAGAATGGGTTCAAATTTAAGCGACCATCAACATAATCTAGATTGCTATATACAGAGGTTATATACAAACCTAATGGTCACCACAAATCAAAAAATAGTAACAGATATGCAAAAAAAACGAAGAGACAGGAATCCAATTATATCAGTAAAGAAAGCCAGCAAACTGTGAGAAGAGAAAAAGGGACAACAGAAAAACTACAAAAAACAACCACAAAACAAGTAACAAAATGGCAATAAACACATACTTATTAATAATTACTTTTAATGTAAATGGACTAAATGCTCTAATCAAAAAGGATGACAGAATGGATATAAAAACAAGACCCATCTATATGTTGCCTACAAGAAACTATGTTGAGACCCAAAGACACTTGTAGATTGTGAGGGGTTGGAGAAACATCTATTATGCAAATGGAATTGAAAAGAAAGCCAGGGTAGCAATACTTAGAGCAGACAAAGTAGATTTTTTTGGGGGGGGGCAAGGGCAGAAGGAGAGGGAGAAAGAGAATTTTAAGCAGGGTCCACACTGGGCTTGACCATGTCCTGAACTTAAATCAAGAGTCAGATGCTTAACCAAATGAGCCACCCAGGCACCTCAACAAAGTAGACTTTAAAACAAATACTGTAATAAGAAACAAAGAAGGACACTATGTAATAATAATGGGGACAATCCAACAAGATATAAAAATTACAAAAATTTATGCACCCAACATGGGAGCACCCAAATACATACAACAGATAATAACATAAAGGAACTAACTGATAATAAAATAATAGCAGGGGACTTAAATATGCCACTTATATCAATAGATCATCAAAACAGAAAAACAAGGAAACAATGGCTTTCACACCCAGAACCAGATGGATTCAACAGATATATTCAGAACATTCCATCCTAAAACAGCAGAATACACATTATTTTCAAATGCACATGAACATGCTCCAGAATAGATCACATATTAGGCCATAAAACATGCCTCAACAAATTCAAAAAGATCTAAGTCATACCATGCATCTTTTCTGACCACAACACCCTGAAACTAGAAGTCAACAACAGGAAAAATTCTGGAAAGACCACAAATACACAGAGGTTAAATAACATGCTACTAAACAATGAATGGGTCAACCATGAAATAAAATTAAAAAGTACAGGAAACAAATGAAAATAAAAACACAATGGTTCAAAACCTATGGGATGCAGCAAAAGTGGTTCTAAGAGGGAACTTCATAGCAATACAGGCCTACTTCAAGAAGCAAGAAAAATCTCAAACAACCTAACCTTACGCCTAGAAGAGCTAGAAAAAGAACAAAGCCTAAAACCTGCAGAGGGAAGGAAATAAAGATTAGAGCAGAAATAAGTGATATAGGAACTAGAAAAATAGAATATGTCATTGAAACCAGGAGCTGGTTTTTTTGAAAAAATAAAGTAAAATTGATAAACCTCTAGCCAGACTTATCAAAAGAGAGCGAGAGAAAGGACTCAAAATTACAAATGAGAGAGGAGAAATTATATCTTTCCTTCACTATGTAGAAGCTTTATTTTGATATAGTCCTAATAGTTTAATTTTGCTTTTTTCCCCCTTGCCTGAGAAGACATATCTAGAAAAATGTTGCTTTGGCTGATATCAAAGAAGTTAGTATCTGTGTTCTCTTCTAGGATTTTTATGGTTTCAGGTCTCATGTTTAGGTATTAAGTCCATTTTGAATTTATTTTTGTGTATGGTACAAGAATAATCAAGCTTCTTTCTTTTGCATGTTGCTGTCCAGTTTTCTCAACACCATTTGTTGAAGAGACTGTCTTTTCCCCATTGCATATTCCTTCCTGCTTTGTCAAAGATTAATTGACCATATAGTATGGGTTTATTTCTGGGTTTTCTGTTCTATGTGTCTATTTTTGTGGGGTACCATACTGTTTTGATGACTACAGTTTTTAAATACAACTTGAAGTCTAGAATTTTGATGCCTCCAGCTTTGCTTTTCTTTTTCAAGATTGCTTTGGCTATTTGGGGTCTTCTGTGATTCCATACAAATTTTGGGATTCTTCATTCTAGTTCTGTGAAAAATGCTGTTGGTATTTTGATAGGGATTGCATTAAATATGTAGATTGCCTTGGGTAATATAGACATTTTAACAATATTTGTTCTTCCAATCCATGAGCATGGAATGTCTTCCCATTTCTTTGTGTCATCTTCAATTTCTTTCATCAATGTTTTACAGTTTTTAGATTACAGGTCTTTCGCCTCTTTGGTTAGGTTTATTCCTAGGGATCTTACTATTTTTGGGTGCAATTGTACAAATACCATATGATTTCACTTATATGTGGAATTTAAGAAACAAAACAAATGATCATATGGGGAAAAAAAAAGAAGAAAACCAAGAAACAAACTCTTAAGTATAGAGAACAACCTGATAGTTACCAGAGGGGAGGTGGGTGGTGGGATGGGCTAAATAGGTGATGGGGATTAAGAAGTGCACTTGTTGTGAAGAGCACCAGATGTTTTATGGAAGTGTGTAATGATTATTATACACCTGAATATTACACCGTATAGGAACTGGAATTTAAATAAAAACTTAAAACTTATAAAGCTCAACACCCAAATAACAAATAATCAATTTAAAAATGGGAAGACATGAAATGACACTTCTCCAAAGACAAACAGATGACCGACAGATACATGAAAAGATGCTCAACATCATTCATCCCCTCACACCTGTCAGAATGGGTACACTGGACAACACAAGAAACAACAAGTGTTGGTGGGGAGGTGGAGAAATGGAAACACTCCTGCACCATTGGTGGGAATGTAAACTGGGGCAGCCACTGTGGAAAACAGTATAGACAGTCCTCAAAAAGTTGAAAATGAAACTACCCTATCATCCAGCAATGGCACTGCTGGATATTTACCCAAATATAAAAACACTAATTCAAAGGGATACATGTACCCCTACGTTCATAGCAGCAGTATTTATGATAGCCAAGTTATGGAAGCAGCCCACGTGTCCATCAACTGATGAATGGATAAAGATGTGGGGTGTGTGTGTATGTGTGTGTGTGTGTGTGTGTGTGTGTGTGTGTAGGTATATAATGGAATATTATTCAGCCACAAAAAATAAAATTTTGACATTTGCCATGACATGGATGGAGCCAGAGAGTACAATGCTAAGAGAAATACATCAGTCAGTGATAGACAAATACCCTATGATTTCACTCATACGTGGAATTTAAGAGACAAAATATATAAGCAAAGAAAAAAAAAAAAGACAAGCCAAGAAACAGACTCTTTAACTACAGAGAACAAACTGTTACCAGAGTGGAGGTGGGTGGGGGGGATGGGTAAAATGGGCAGATAGGGAGTGTACTTGTCTTCGATGAGCACCAGGTGATATATAGTATTATTGAATCACTACATTGTACTCCTGAAACAAAGATAACACTGTATGTTAACCATACGAAAATTTAAAGGAAAGTTAAATTTTAAAAAACAAACTTTCCACTTCCTATGTTCACACAGAAAAATCTTAGAAAAATAGACACAAAAATGTTAACATGGTTAATACAGGGAGGTAAAAGAGTGCATCTTCTTTATACAGTTCGGCACTTCACAAATGTCCTGCATGAACCACACTGCTTTTCCAGTGGAAGTGATGCTATTTTGGAAATAAAAGGTTAACAGCAATTATTCTGCCTTAAAATGTTTTAAAGAATTTAAAGAATTTGGTTTTCAAAATAATTTTGGTACCAAATTACAATGGAACCCTTCTTTCCATTTCTTAGTTTTTACTTTAAGTTATCCACAGTTTCACATGTGAACTGAGAAAAAACAAATTCTTCACTTACATCAGTGATTTACACAAAAGAACAAGGGACATGTACCATTTCAACCACTTGCACTGAATGCGCATGCTTATCCATGCAGAGGAACAAATTGGGCAGGGAGGAGTAACTGTCTCTTTAAAAGACACAAAATCCTAATTTGCTTAAAATACACACAGGAACCCAAAGGCCTTAATAACCTTAATTACAATTTCCTCCAAGTAGAACATTTGTAAGCCTTAAATCCCTTTACTGAGTTTATTGCCAATAATTAGGCAAAGTACACAGAACTGCAAGTGTGTGCATGTGTGTGTTTAAATTTAATGAAATCAAGAAACGTTGGTGTCATTTAATCACCATTTTCAAGACAGAATGGAAATATTTAAGATGGAAAAGGAAGAGAGATGGAAGAACTCAGAATAGGTGAAAAAGTAAGTACTTCTAGATTAGCTCAATGTCCAAATAGAGTATTTGGTTCCTGTCCACCCAAATTATTTGTTTTAATTACCCCTTAAACTTTCCAAAAACATATTTTAAGGGAAAGCTGAAACCGAGATTGGTTTTGAAAACTACAGTGCTACATTAGCAAGCAATACTTTAAAGCTTGTTTGCAAAATGTGGCTCTCAGCCCTGCGGCAGCATTATCACCTGGCGGCAGAAGCTCAGGCCTCACTCCACACCTGGTGAATCCAAAACCATACTTTTTAAATTTTTTTAAATAATTTTTTTATTATATTATGTTAGTCACCATATCTAGTTTTTGATGTAAAGTTCCATGATTCATTATTTGCCTGTAACACCCAGTGCACCATGCAATACGTGCCCTCCTTAATCCATATTAAAACAAGGTCCCTAGTTGATTCCTACACATTGCTTTAAGGCATTCAGATCAAGGTTCTGAATACAACACCCCTTCCCTTCCCCCCAAAAAAGTAATATGGAAAATAAATCTCTGTACCTGAAAACACTAAAATCATCTTTTTGCATATATGTAGATTAAATTGATTCAAAGGGGAATTTTATATATCAGAAAAACCAAAATTCATAACTGAAGTAGAATCTATTTTATTCTCTCAATCTTAAACTGCAAACTGAAAATGGGTTGATGTGCAAGAGAAATCCCAAGGGTGGAAGATTTTCCAGGGTTATTAGTTGACCCTATTCAACCTACAGTGTGGGAAACAACTAACTCATAAAGTGCCATCATAGTCAAGTACAGTCTACATAATAAAAAGATCTTCCTAAGAGTTGAAAAATGTGCTTTAGGAGCACACTAAATAAGGGAGGATTAACGAAGATAGGAAATATAAAAGTTAAGGTTTTCAAGTTTTCATTCATTGAAATTTACAACCCTCGTATTGGAATTTACCCTAAATTTACAACCCACACAGATCTGGCACCGATCAGAGTCTAATGGGTCTTGCCACATTGGATCAGACTCACAATCCTTCCTGTCCAGGATTCTGATGATGGCACCAGGGGACATGCTGTGGGGAGAATGGCTGCTCTTTGATGTCAACCTCAAAGGTTAGGAGTGTACCCAAAACATCCTAGCTCCTTGTAATAACCCATTATGAATCTGTAATCCACAAATTTAGTTAAATCATTTTTGAGGTTATTTATATTTTCCACCCCTACTTCCTCTTAGAGTAATCAGTTCCATAAGTTTATAACTAGTTGGGTAAGGTGATAGTTTCTAGTCCCACCGCTCACCCAATCTTGGAACAAGGCAGTGTTGCTGCTATCAACACTATTCATATCCATGCAGGGCCATATCTCTTTCTGTCACTTGTGTCTATAGATTCCAATTGTTTTTCTTTTCTCTCCATGGACAGGCCCCACATACCTTGACCCTTTAGAATCTTTCTTCCATCTTCTCCAATTTCAGGATATATCTTTTTGGGGGATTATCAGTCTATAACAAGGAGTGGGTATGCTCTTAATTTGTTTAAAGATAAAAGAATGCTCTCTGCTTGGTTTCAAAATTCATTTCCTGATGATTTAAAACCTCAGTCAAAATTCTCAGGGAGCCTGTAAACCCCCATCAATACTAATAACTTCAATATAAGCTAGAAACTTCATTTCCCACACTTATAATTCACCTTTTTTGTTTTGCCTTCTTCCTTATATTTGTCCACCACTGTGAACATAACTTCATCTGCCTGTTTCTAGATCAGTATGCTCAGGTAAGCTCAAGAGCTTGCCCTAAATTTCTCCCCATTGGCTTGGCCTTCTACTACCTGGTAGAGATCAGTATTAACAGCCAAAGTAGAACCTGTACTCTCACAAAATACTAAATTAATTTAAAATGATACTGACCAACAATCTGTAGGATGCCCAGCTTTCTACATGTTTCCTTTGTAGGAAAATGCCCCATGTTACCTCTGTGATTCCCTAGTCTAAATTAGTTTGTGAACCATAATAGAAGCAGCCTAAGTACACTCTTTAATTATAGCTTCTAGATATAAAGTTATATCACTCTTCTGAAATACATACATATTTAAATTCTTTATGAAAAAACTTATCATTTCTCTCAGCAGCCTATTTAGATATCTGTAGTGCTAGTCTTTATTTCACATTCTAATATTCTATCACACACAGAAAACCAAGTGACACCACTCATGAGTATGTTGCAAGGACTAACCGTGAGAATTATTTTTACTCTCCACCATCTGAACCCATGTGGTAAAGTCACAAGAACTGCAACCACAATGAAGGTTTTCCCCTTGACCAAATTTTAGTCAGCCTCCTCTGAGCCCTCTTTTTGAGCAGGCCTTGATGTGGGACCTGTACTTGCTGGGACTGCATAGCCCAAGGGTAGCAAGAAACCTGCTAAGTCAGCTTAGAGAGAATTTTCATCAATCCTTGATACCTGATCACATTCTTCATCCTTCACCCTTAATATCTGATACCCTCGGCCTGCCTTCAGCAAGAATCCTTTAAGTTAGCAAGAATACCGCCCTACCCTCGATATTCCTTTTTACTAATTTGTCTCTACCAATCCCCTCCCGCACCCTAATCCTTGACTGTAAATCTCCATTTTTCCTTGTTGTATCCAGAATTGAATCCAGTTCTATACCAAAGTCTCTTGTCTTCTATTGCAGGAATTCCTGAATACAATCTGCTTTTACAACTGTAACTATTGTCCCATTCTAGTTCTCTTTGACAACCATAAACCAACCATCAGCATCCATGATAACTTCTGAAAGTGGGGCTACCAAGAAAGGAAAGGTGTTCTTCTAGAGAAGCACATTCTCCTAACTTCCACCACCCACATGGGTGCCCAAGAACCAGAGAGGAAATTAAGAGAGTTAGATGGGAAGGCTCATGCTGAGGTTGAAAGCTGGGAGTGACAAGATGGCTATAGAGTTCTAGAGAGTATCCAAGAACATCCAAAATGGTCACCTGCAAAGCAGGTAAAGACATTTTCTGACATGTAGGTCTTAAAAATATATATCCTTCGTACTCTAAGTGACTGAAGGATATGCTCCATAAATATAGGAAATTATAAAAGGGGGGGAGTAAAAGATGGAATCCAGGAAACAGGGCATCAAACACAGGTTAGAAACAAAAGGATGCCCAAGAGGATGGTAAAGGGAAATGGCATGATGAGCCCTATGGAGGAGGCTGCAAAGCAATCAGTCCAGATTGCAGAAGATCGAACTTTCCAAGAAGTTTCTTCAAAAGTATATAATTAATAGAATAGTTATTGTCTTCTCACATACTAGGAAGAGATTTAGGCAAACTGAAGGAAATTTATAGTTGATTTAGGGATGCCTATATAGAGGAGAAACCATCTCCAGAGAAAACAAGTAACTCAGGATAGAAAATGCAATAGATATGCATGCCCTATGTAGCTCAGCTGTGTTTGAATGGTTTTTAAGAATATAAACATGATGTATCCATCCTTCCAAAATTATAACCTAACAATACTGGGAGGATGGGGAGGGGAAGCATGCTTGTATGCAGTGAGCAAGGAAAGTAGTGTAAGTGGGCTAAATCCTTATCTCCCATAGTGGAAATTGAATACATAACACTCCAAACTAAAAAGCAGAGGAGGAGTAATAAACGCATGTTATGAAGAGTTATGAACATAAATACCCCCAAGTTTCTAGAAGAGTTCAAAGTGTGGAATGAATAAGTCACAGGGATAAAAGGTACGGCATAGGGAATAGAGCCAATGGTATTGTAACAGGGGGTGTGTAGTGACAGATGGTAGGTATACCTATGGCGAGCATAGTATAATGTATTGTCAAATCAGTATCTTCTACAACTGAAACTAATGTAACATTATGTGTCAACCATAGTTCAATTTAAAAAAAGAGAGAGAGAAATGAAAGTACTTGGGGAAGAAGTGGCAGGAGGGCATTGGGACAAGAACAGTTTTTCAAAACAAGCTTGATAGAATTATTTGACTAAACCATATGTGTGTATAAGTTTGATTAAAGAAAATTTAAAACAAAAAAAGTCTGCTTATTCTTGTATTTGTAGTAGGTGATTTACCTATACTTAGGAAATTTTCTATTTACGGGATGAAATTAGAAGAAATTTCAAACTAAAGATTCAATTGCATAGCATTTACAAAGTTAAAGGGAGAGAAATACACAGACAAATGTTAATTTTCCATGGGCTGTCAGCAGTTAATACCACAATATTCAAATTCCAGATTTTTTCTAATTGCCACCAATTAGAAAAGTAACAAAAAAACCTTTAGAATCTGAAGGCTTGTAGGAGAGTATCTTGCTTCATTCAGCAACTGAATGAAACTTATTTGATGTAGAGAAAAACAATACATAATTTGCCATAATGTTTTGATTTACTTAATTGTGGATAAAATCATACCCTAAATTCATATTTATACTTTCTTACTAAAAGGGACTTCGCTCATATATTAGCAGAAAATAAGAGTCTCAAGACAGACAAAGAGCTCACCTTATTTTATGATGAACCCTTTTGGGGTGGCAAGGGAGCTCTTGTATTTTCCTTGAGAGGGAAATGAGGGAATCAATCTCAGTTTTGCATTCTTATATAAAATATTGAGTTTATAAGGAAAGAATGCCTGTATTAATGATACATGGCATTTGTTATAAACCCTTCTCACACTGTGGCATATTAACCAATACTTCCCAAACTTCCCTTAGGTCAACATGAGAACCTCGAGCAGCCAACCAGATTAACTAGGACCACATCAAGCAAAACCAGGCCACACAGAAGTACTTTCCTACATAAGAGACAAAACAATACATGTATGATTTCAACAGTTTCTCAAGCTGTTCCAGTGCTGGCTTACACTTACAACTTTCCGGACTTAGCAAAAATACAGACATTATCCAGGCCCGAAGAGTTTCATGTTCAATAAGAATTAAATCTCTTTGTTCGTCTTTGCCAAGATGTCTCAAAATCTTAAACAAGAATAGGAAAGGAGGTAGGACAGGATAGAAAATCCAGACAAAGCATTAACAGTAAATTCATGTATTACCAAATGGGAAGATTTTTTTTCTGTAAAACATGAAGAATCTAAAAGTGCCAGAACCCTGAATTTCATGCCTTCACAATCATTTAGGGCATTTGGCTTTTATATTTAACAACTCGTACTTTAAGAAAACAGACTTCATGCCAGCCCGAGAACTGCACATGTATGTTGAAAATAGTTTTGAAAACTGATGTATGGTGGTGTATTTAAGGGTAGACAATACAATATAGGTTATTTTAAATATAAATACAAAAGCTGTATCAACTTCTATCAACTTGATAGAAGATTTGTTATTTCTGGTCTGTAAGTCTCACTGTACCTAATATTTTCAAGCCTACCAAAATGAATTCAACTCACAATGTTAGAGTGAACTACCTGACACTGATTCTGATTACTCATAAAATATAACTCTCTCCAACTTATATCTTTATTGGATCTTCTGCAAAGCTGACCCACACTCCTTGGTAGCCTTTCCCTTTTGTGGGTTTCCCTTAGTCTTTTAGTCTGAGTCACATTAGAGTCACATGTTTATATGCTGCTTTTCAACTTCCCTTTGAGGGTTTCTATTTTTTGTACTTTTCAGTCAAATCAAGCTGGGTGAGAAAGACCACAATCACCTCCTTTATTTTTTTTATATTCTGTGATGGGAACAGTATCAGTCCTAGGAAGTGCTAAAGTACTTGCTGATTGAGAGCATGTTAAGGATAGGACAATTTCTTGCAAATATGGTAATCCTCTGTTGATATGTAATGTTCTTCTCAAAAAAATTTTTTTAAGATTGTATTTATTTGACAGAGTTAGAGAAAGAGAGAGGGCAGGCATGCAGCTACAAGCAGGGAAAGCAGCAGAGGGAGAGGAAGAAGCAGGCTACCCTCTGAGCAAAGAGCCCAATGCAAGGCTTCATCCCAGGACCCCGGGTCATGACCTGAGCTGAAGGCAGATGCTTAACTGACTGAGCCACCCAGGAGCTCCTCAAAATGTTCTTAAAAAGAATAGATTTTGGTGCTCTTTAATACTAGTGGTGGGAAGACTAATAGGTAACTTACACTACCATGTGTCAGACTTTACTAGTTGCCTACCCTTCTTTCAGAATTGCACTTTTCTTCAAGGAGGCAATATTCTTGGCCAAAAATCTGATTTCCCAGACTCCCTGGTAGTTAGGAGGCATTCACTGTGTGGCACTGGAGGCAGGGACAAGGGTACATGCCAGCTGGGTCTCTCATCTTTTATAAGAAACCAATCGCTTTTCTAGAAGCTCTATCCAGGAGACTTCTGCTTGATCTCAGAGATTAACATCTTACCTCAATCCTGGACTTCCATCCCTCATCACAGTCAGTTACCAACATCTACAATTTTCACTCTCCCACATCCCCTTCAGTCCCTCTTCTGCATTCTATGACCTTCTTTCTCACTGCNAGCTGTGCCACCCAGGTGCCCCTCTCATCTTTTATAAGAAACCAATCGCTTTTCTAGAAGCTCTATCCAGGAGACTTCTGCTTGATCTCAGAGATTAACATCTTACCTCAATCCTGGACTTCCATCCCTCATCACAGTCAGTTACCAACATCTACAATTTTCACTCTCCCACATCCCCTTCAGTCCCTCTTCTGCATTCTATGACCTTCTTTCTCACTGCAGAACTTGGGCTTCCCACAAACCTACACACATTCATGCTTCCAACTCTCCCCTCCATCTGATCCTTCCTCCACTATACTTCCAGAGGGATGTAAAAATTCAATGAAGATATGATTACTCCCCTTGTTTAAAAATCTGCTATAGTTTCCACTACTCCAAAACCAAGCCCAATCTCATCTCAGAGCGGTATTTCATGCCCACACAGAACACCAACCCTAAACTCTTGAGTTTCTGCTTCCACGCTTCACCATTAATCCCTAGAATATCTTCAACCCCCATTGGACCTTGTTTTTCTAGTTACTCTATATTCATAATTCAAGGTTCATATCAGACTATTTCACTCATTCATTTATTCATTCAACAAACAGTTCTGATTTTGTCTTTACTATATAGGACATAGGAAACTGTGTCTTTTACTTATCATTATTCCCTGACTTAAAAAGGAACAGAAAATCCCCTCCAGGACCTGCTTCTGATACTCTTAATCACTTTGAAAGGTTTAAGGGCCACTGTAATATGCCCCTGAGACATGCTGGACTGTTTCATTTTGTTCTGTTTTTTAAGATTTTATTTGAGAGAAAGAGAGAGAGA
This sequence comes from Ailuropoda melanoleuca, assembly GCF_002007445.2. Taxonomy (NCBI): domain Eukaryota; kingdom Metazoa; phylum Chordata; class Mammalia; order Carnivora; family Ursidae; genus Ailuropoda; species Ailuropoda melanoleuca. The sequence continues at coordinate 74,409,782 of NC_048226.1, forward strand.
GAGCAGAAGCAGGGGGAGGAGCAGAGGGAAAGGGAGAAGCAGACTCCCTGCTGAGCAGGGAGCGCAATGCAGGACTCCATCCCAGGATCCTGGGATCATGACCTGAGCCGAAGGCAGATGCTTAACCAACTGAGACACCCAAGCATCCCTGGACTGTCTTCTATTACTATATTTGTCATTATGAAATTAACCAGCTGTCTGTATGTCTGCCCCAGTGGAGTGTAAGCTCCTCAAAGGCAAGTATCATCTCCTGTATATTTTGATGTGCCCCCAGTCCGCCTCAGTGCTTCACACTGAGTATAGATGTTTGCTATTATGTAAGACTCTGGGAAACAAACTGAGGGCTTCGAGGGGAGAGGGGTGGGGGATTGGGATAGGCTGGTGATGGGTATTAAGGAAAGCACATATTGCATGGTGCACTGGGTGTTATATGCAAATAATGAATCATGGAACACTGCATCAAAAACTGGGGATGGACTGTATGGTGACTAATATAACAAAATAAAATTTATTAAAAAAATAAAATAAATTCAAACATTTTACAGGGGAAAAAAAAAGAATATATTGGTAAAACGCAGTGTCTCTCAACTAACTAATAGGTAGCAGACATACCTTTTACTTGGCTTGTTAGAAAATAAGATTCCTAGTTTCCAGGAACAAGCAGTCTAATTTAACAAGATATGTATTCATGATACATCAAATTTAGTGTAACATTAAATAATAAAGGGAAAAATCTGTGAAGTTTGGTCTCAATCATTTTGAACAAGTTTATGACAATGTTTTATAGATCATGGATTTGAAAGGCAAATCCACTGTATCGCTTTGCCAAACAAATCATTAACCAATTTCCTGAGACAGCTTGACTCACTTGGATATGTAAATAAGCACCCCCGCCCCTCCCAGTCCCCCAAACCTGCCCTTTCCACTACTCTGAATCTCTACTTTCTGGTCAGGAATCAGCTCCCTAGGTATACCGAACAGATTCTATAAATGAAAGAAAGTCAAAATTTATTACAGTCCTGGCATTCCTTTTTAAAACATTGACTTGAACTGAATGTAAAGTCTTTCCCCCACTCCCGGTACCCAAGCAGGAAAGGTCTAATTCCCCAACAGCTTGGAGTACGTAGGGTTGGATCCATTAACTCCCCAGTGTGCGACAGAAGAGAAAGGGCTGTATCTTCCGTCTAAAGGACACGGTTCTGTCCCTCTTTCTTGGTTGGTCTTAATGGTCTCAGGAAGAGAAGTGAGGACTTCATCACCATCATCAAAAGGAACATTGCTGTGGAGGGGCTAACACCCATACCAACTTCCCCAGGCTTCAGTGCTCCCTGTTCACACCACATCACATCTCCAGCCAACACTGGGTTCCTGCCGCATCCCCCAGCACAAGCATTAGTCAGCTCCCTCGCCAGCCTGCTTCAAGGGTCAAGACCATAATCCCTAACCTCATCCACTCTGTAATCAAACACACAGGCTCTGTCGGTTCCATCTCCCTCTCCTTTCTCTTTAGATAGCAGAGAGAGCAGTAGTGTGCTCCCTAAGTCAATGTCCCACAACAGCAGGAAAGCCTGCCTCCCCTTTCGGTCTCAGCAACAGAATTTAGAAGTGATTTTCTTGAAGTTCTCACCCTTGCCTTTGGGGAGGAGAAACACTTCCCGTTCATCCCCAAGCTCCCAAATGAGTATGACAGTTTGCTTGAAGGTGTAAACCCATAAAAGAATCAGAAATTGATATAAAATAACAGTAGTTGTGCCCAGAGAAGGGTAATGAAAGGAGACAGGCTTTTCTTGTTCTTTCATGATGATATATTTGTGTATAACAAGGGTTACTAAAATGAGAATGAAAGAAGAGAAAGACAGAGAGAAGAAGTGAGGGAGATAGACTGATTCCTTATAATGAAAGGACTCAATCACCAACTGTGCAGAATCTTAGTACTCATATTACTATTTATTAATTTACCCTTCAGAAACAGTGAGAAGAGCTTCTCTTCGTGGTTAGTGCGAATAAAATTATATCCCTTTAATCAAAGGCAGCAAATTCAGAATAGAGAAAAACATCGTAGCACTTCAGCACCCCTGAAGCCCATTCTAAAAATGAAGCTTAGAAAACACCCAGAGCCCATTCTAAAAATGAAGCTTAGAAAACACCAGCTTCTGGTTAAAGTCAATCAACCCAGGAACAACAGAGTCTTTGTCAAGGAAACCTGAGTTCAAGGGCATGAGGATCAGATAAAGCACAACACATGGCATGTGAACTAAAATGATATGCTTTGATTTTAGATTAAAAGTTAAGAAACCAGCAGAATGCAAACACTTAAGAGAAAGGATGTACAAATAAAATTAAGATCGGCTTCCTCTCAGGTGGTGACAGTTGAACAGAAAAGTGGTCGTATTAAAGGTGTTGCAGAATAGCCCTATATACACCGTTATCTGTGAATCCACAATACGTATGCTTCCATTTAAATAGGACATTGTGTTGCAGGCACAGACAGTAGGTATTAATCACCAAATGTTTAGAAATTACATTGTTTAGGAGACTCTGGGTATTAAAAGAACTATTCGTTTGGAAAAGCACATGGCCCTGCAAGTAGTCTGCAGGGCCTGTATCCTATACAGGGAGGAGGAAGTGGTGAATGGAAGGAGTTAAGCAGAGCTGTGTCTCAATTACGGCTATAAAACCAGTTACCCAAATTCTTTTAGAACCTCTCTTTAGAAGCTGCTCAGATTACCCAAGATAATAAAAAGCCAGGAAGCATACGGCTCTTTTGACCACACATTAAACATGAATTAAATTACTGAAATTTCATGGTGTATAGCCCCAATATGGTTGATTTCTGTGTTTAAAAGTAGAACTTAACAATTTTATACACTGAGGATGCTTCTGAAGGAGGAAAACAAGTTGACACATACTTAACTCCAGAATTCACTCCAAACTTGGAGAAAACTTGGATTAAGTCACTTCAATGAAGTAAACTTTATATTCATCTGAAGACATGCACAGGGCTATTCTTTGCAGTGTTGTTTGTCCCTGCAAAATACTGGAAGCAACCTAAATCCCCAAACATAGGAGCGCAAGTCAAGAAAGTATGATATAGCCACACAACAGGGTACGATGCAGCCATAAAAAGTAATGAGGAAGATCTCTAACCTGATAGGATTTCCAGGATATACTGCTGGGTTTACAAAAAAAAAAAAAAAAAAAGGCCAAGTGCCAAAAGAATATCTAATATATGTTACCTTTGATATTGCAGTAAAAAAAAAATGAGAAATAAGAACATACACATCTGCTCATTTGTGCAAGAAGACACAGAAGATGAATAAACCAGAAACTAGTGAGACTGGTTACCTGCAGGCGACAGGTGAAATGGAATGGAAAAGACGGGAATATAAACAGGATAGAACGGATAGGGTGTGCAAGTACAGACACCTCTTTTGTATTGACCTGACCTTCAGACTCATGTTAATATTTAATATACTCAAAAAATAAGTTGAAAACAACAAGGATGGGGAAGAGGAAACCACCCCCTCCCACTACCATCCCCCCCCCAAAAAGCTAAAAACAGAAACAAATCAATCTAACTGAATTTCAAATGAATAAAAGAACCACTCTGAAGTGGGAAGGGAACTAATCCAAGTAACTTTTGAACACAGTATTTTTACTACATATCCTTAAGCTAATGATAAAGAGAACTCTAAATAAATACTGATTCTTAGTACATTTGTTTTGCACAGTGGTGTGGCTCAGCATTTCTAAAGGTATTCTATTTTATTTTTTTTTAAAGATTTTTTTTATTATTTATTCGACAGAGATAGAAACAGCCAGCGAGAGAGGGAACACAAGCAGGGGGAGTGGGAGAGGAGGAAGCAGGCTCACAGCAGAGGAGCCTGACGTGGGGCTCGATCCCATAACGCTGGGATCACGCCCTGAGCCGAAGGCAGACGCTTAACCGCTGTGCCACCCAGGCGCCCCTAAAGGTATTCTATTTTAGAATTGAACAAATAAGTAAGTATATTGTGTGGATGACAGGTTTCTTGCAGTTAGAAATGAGACTTAAAAATATGGAAAGGGGGGACACTAGAATGACCCCTACAGTGTTGGGTTAGAAGTCATGGCAACAGGAAGTCATTATTTTTTAATATATACATACATGTATGTGAACACATATGTGTGTGTACACACACATACACACACACACACATTTCCTAGCTTTTTTTGTTGAGAAACTCTAGAAGTCATGACATGACATCCTAACAGCAATGAGCCTATCTAGCATCCAGATTTTGTTTTCTAAACACCATTCTCAACTAAAAAGAGCCATGTCTCCTTGGAGAAATTATTAGTTCCAAGACTGGGTCAGAGAAAGTAAAAAATCAGCCTGAGACATCTAATGCCAGAAAGCAGAGAAGTCTTCAAAAAATGATCGGACAGGTCCAAAAGACCAGAAGAGCCCCCAGTGGCCCAATCTGGGACAATTTGAACAGAACAAATAACAGTAAAAGATCATAATCCATAGAAGAATAAGCCATGAATCTGCACTGCTATAAATGAGCAAATGAAGAAGAGAAAGTTCTTCTTTGCAGAATATAGAATCAATGGGGAATTGGGAGTTTTCCCTCTTGGAAATCACCATAGTAATAATCATTTTAGGCATGAGATAAAGCTACTCAGTAAATGTACCATAAAAAACAACACTTTATATAGTATCAAAGTATTTCCCACAAGATACTTATTAATTTCAAAAAGAAATAATTGAAAGTAACATCACCAGAACTGGAACATATCATCTGCTTCCTGACATGATACACTGAAAAAAAAACACATTTCTGTCACATCCCTAGCAAAAAGGCAAAACTTCAATCTAATCACAAGGAAACAGATAAATTCAAATTGAGGGATATTACACAGCCTAACCAGCCAGTACTTTTAAAAATGTCAAGATCATAGGAGCACCTTGGTGGCTCAGGTCATGATCCCAGGGTCCTGGGATCAAGTCCCAAATTGGGCTCCCTACTTGATGGGAGCCTGCTTCTCCTTCTTCCCCACCCCCCATGCGCTCTCTCTCTCTCGCACTCTCTCTCTCAAATAAATAAATAAAATTTTTTAAAAAAATGTCAAGATCATGAAAGACAAAGGCTGTAAAATTGGTCCGGATTAAAGGAGAATAAAGAATCATAAGAAGCTTGACACCAATTTACTCACAAAATTTCAGAAAAAATAGATAATATGATATAGCAAGTGTGAAGTTTGGTAAGATTAACATTTGAGGAATCTAGAAAAGGCATATAATTCTTTATACAAATTTTGCAACTCTTCTAGAAGTCTGAAATTATTTCAAAATAAAAAGTTAAACGATATAACAATCAAGTTTAAGCAAAAGAAGCAATAATCAATCCATTTCAAAATTTACATTATAATTACCTATAAAAACTATAACAATGAAAGCAAAGTAGTTTTGTGAAGTTACTAGTTTTTCCAAAGAACCAAATGTCTGTCACTTCTATATTCCCTAGAGCTTTGAAGTATATCATGAAAACCTCTGATATTTCTTATGTAATAAGTCTGATTACTTGAAAGACCAACATGCTCAAACATACTACATTTTCCTACTAGATTTCTCAGTAGAGGAAAATATCTAATGAAACATCTAGACAATGTTTTTCACTGAATAACAATTTGTTAAACAGATAACATCTATATCTGGCTTATCTAGTTTATTCAGTGCCAACAACCAACCACCATACAGATTTTACCCAACGGGCTTTGCCAAATGAATTACCAATCTTGTTGGTTTGCATAGATCCTGCAAGGATTCTCACATGCAGGCAGAACATTTAATACAGTCAAGGTAATGAAAACCATTCTTGAATAACAATTTCAAAAAACTTTCTAGATATACCTCCATTACAAAAGCACTTGTATCTGGGAAAAAGAAGAGAGCTTGTGTTTAAAAAAACCAAAAAATCCATAAGTTCAGTTATAACCCTTGATTCCAATCACTACTATCCAGTGGATTTTTAAAATTGAGATACAATTATCATAAAGCATTGTATAAGTCTAAGGTGTGTAATTTGATAAATTTATATATTACAATGTGATTATCACTGTAGCATTAACTAACACCTCCATACAGCACATAAACATTATCCATTAGAAGAGACAGATCAGGTTGGGCGTAGTCTTGGGGGAGTGAATTCTAACTAGCTCTCTTCAGAGCTTAATAGAAACAAAGAAGGATCATATTTTTTTGGATTCCATCTTTCTCAAAAACAAAACCCTCCTGGAGTTTTCGATTCACTCCCTAATATATCCTTATCTGGTTTTATATTCAATAGTCTGCAAGCTCTTTTCTATACTGTAAGTTTCACTGTAACCCTCATATCTTTCAAAAGTTCTTCGATGGTTCCCAAAGTCTACAACAGCCTCTTAACCCTCTATTTCCTGCCTAGTGTCTCATGTAAGTAATTACATATACCAGAAGTCCAGGGACTTGCCATACATGGACCCATTCTATTTATTCTACCATCCAACAGAGTAAAGTTTCAAGTTCCTAACCTGATACTCAAGAAACCAACCATACAGTTTGTCCAGGACTGAGGGATTTCACAGGATGCAAGATTTTCAGGGCTGAAACTAAGATGGTCTCAGGCATATTGGGACATTGGTAACCCTAGCTCTGTAACATATCAACTGACCTCTTGACCTCTCCAATGCACCTGCTTCTGATGGTCCTATTCTTTGGCTCATCCTGCCCCCTTTATGTCCATATATCGAAGTGAAAATTATTCAAGGAGTTGTCCAAATGCCACCTTCTCAAACATTTCCTTTTCTCCAATCCTGGAAGTAATTTCTCTCACTGTAAATTTCAAAGCAACTCAATTGTTCTCGCCTTTATGCCAATTGTTCTCTGTTGGGCAGAAAAAGGGCAGATACTTACTCCCACTCCTGATGTTTCCTTCTTCACAGGGGGATATCTATTCACATGATACTATGCACATTCTCCTCCCTCTCACTAATTCTTCTGCAAGAAAGGGGAAGGGAGTTCTCTATATGAGGATTTGGGGACAAGGAACTCTTCATTGGAGACCAGCACCCTCCTCCAGCTTTTCCTCTCTGGAATTTGCTTGCATTCCCAAAGTGTTACAGAAGCAAGAGTCCTGTGGTCACACACACCACCTGTGCCTGGCTGGCTAGGCGTGTCTGAATCCAAGGAATGAGATTAGGAAGCCCATTTTTACTCTAGATCAAAACCATGTTCTCTAGTATCAGCTTTACCAGTAACAAAAATTATTTGTCATCTAAAAATCCTGACATCTTGTCACCATTCACAATTTAGGTAGATAAGGGGAATGCTATTTGACTACCACCCCCATCTACACCATAGAGTCCTGTAACTGACTTGCATTGTCTCCATAGCACACTATGCGGTGCCTCCTAACCCAGTGAGTAGATACAAATATTCTACTATTGATATATATTTTTTTTCAATCATGACATAATGGAGTCCATTCAAATCCTACAGTTGGTGCTTACAAGCAAGGTCATCTTGGTTAAATCTCCTAACACCTGAGTCTTATTTTTTTCCCAAAGGAGGAGTTTTTCCCAAAGGAGGAGTTTTTCCCAAATGAGGCTACATAGACTTGTGATCCATAAAGCCTAAAATACTTACTCTCTGGCCCTTTATGGACAAAGTTTGCCAGCTTCTCTTCTGAGGATTCTTGTGAGGATTACAAATCAGACGCTGTTTATTGCTAGCGCCTAGTATATTTCTGGCTATTAGCAATTTAAATCCATGGTAATATTTAATGTAATTTTTTTAAATTTCCATGGACATACACAATTAACAGCTACAATACCCTATACTCAAATATTCCATACCTGGGGGGAAAATCCCACAAAAATCATCGTTTTTAATTTGCTACAAATTTAGAGGCTCAGGAAGCATTACGTACCACAAAACTCTTACACTGCAAACCATCTATGAGACAACATTTATCAGTCTTCTCTAGCATGATGATGACTCAAGAGAAATAAAAGATACACTAAACATTTTTTCTACTAAAAGGAAACTTGAAATAGAACGTGAGCAACAAGAGTAAATATATTTACATATTTAATATTCTTCAATGGATAAGAAGCAGAAGGTAGTTATGGGAGCTATCCCAGCTTGAAAGGAGTTGTGCAAACTGTTAAGTCTGACCAAGATACTGAAGTAACTCCTCTTCCACTTAACTGAGTCCTTTCACAAGACGTCAGGTGCCAGGGATCCAAAATAAAGACAGTCCCTGTCCTTGTAGAGTTCAGAGTTCAGTGAGGAACACAAACATGCATTTAACAAGGTTATCTGAATTCTTCCAGCTGGAGTTCAAACACTTTTAGCAGAAATGACCCTTCTCCCCCTTACTCAGCTCCAAGTCTGGTTTGCTTGGTAGGTGGGATGAAAGAAGAGTTTTGCAAGGGAGGATTCTAGGACAGATAAAAAGATGAGACCAGGAAGCTTGTGATGTTGCCCAGCCCTTAGAACTGGAGTTCAGTTCCCAAAGTTCAAAAGGTAAGGTATCAGAGCTGGGTGAGGTGGTCGAGGAAATGGTGGAGACACCCAAGCAGAACTCATTCATACGACCAAAGTAGAGCGTACAGTTTGGAAGGGCGCCTTGACCTCTGCATGGAAACCAGCCTGGCTCTGGTACGCTGCAGGTTGGTAACCTGAGGAATTTCAGAAGTGGGGGACTGTTGTCTTGCCTGGTGCTTGCACTGCCATGAGCAGTGGCCATGACGAGGCACCCCCAAATGACTTCATGAGCCACAGACATCGACTAGTGGCTAAGGGAAGTGAGCCATGATGGATGCCATATGGTAACTGCCTGTGATGCCCAGAAATAACTGGAGAAATTGATGGGGAGTGGAACCCACAATCCTTTTATTATTTCTCTGCTGGTTTAAATATGCTCCGCTTACGTAGGATACACATGAAATTAAAACCAATACATTTTGGTAAGTGCTATAAGTATGTACAAGCTCCTTTGGAAAACCAGAGGAGAAGCTCCAAACCCAGCCAGTGGAGGCACGTCAGAAAGAACTCTGAAGAACACCAGTTCTGTTTTTAAGAATGTAACAAGGAAAGACATCTCTCGTTATGAAATGGTTCTCTTTTTTACATTTCTGTCAGCTATTCAGTTTTCCTCCTTCTGGAGCTGTAATAACGGGATACATTTCATCAAGTGAATCTAACGTTCATTGAAATCATTGTATGGCATCCCTGAAGAATTGGCAAACATTTTGCTACTAACATAGCCATATTCTTTAAGGATCAAGATGGCTTTTTTTTTATGCTACCAGAGAAAAATGAGTCTCTCCTATGGACTGAGTGCAGTTTCATTGTTAAATTATTATTTTATCTCATAGGATCTGCATCCAAGACACATTTCCAAACTGGAACAGGCATAACTTGAACCAGTCTATTTATAAGATATGGTGTTATAGGCTTGAATCTACCACCAGCTTAATCTTTCTTCAAATAATGGCTATAAAGAGGGTACTTAAAATATCCCAAAGATCTTGCATCACTAATGGATCATCATTATATGGTGCAGAAAACTTGATTCAGGAAGTTATAAGAATAAACAGAAGGAGTCCATTATAAGCTTTCCTTTCTTGTGGTGTAACTAAATGGCCTTATTATGCTACCAACTAAAAAAAAATTATGTTTATTACTTATTATTAAAAACACTTTGAAAACTACAGAGTAGACTGTCAATCCATTTTAAAAGAAGAGGCCAAACATTTTCTTGTTCTGCAAAAGCTCTTTCAGAACAAGAGGAATACAAATATTAAGTATTACCTGGGTGAGAATAAAAAAGGACACAAAAATCAGAGAATAAAAGACCACAATTTTCTACATTAAAAATTCAAGATCAGCCATGAATGAAAATGTAAAAACAATCTTTACTGATGTGGGAATGCTAAAAATTAAAGCCTGGGGTAATAAGTAGACTTTGTTTCTGTCTTTGGTCTCTCTCTCCCCCCCTCCTTCCTTCTCTCCCTATAAATGGAAGAGGAATCAAAAGTGACCTTGAGCCAGGAGATCCATCAAGCTGTGAAGATTATGTGCAATGTTTTGGAGACAGTGATTAGCTTCCTTCATCTCTGGCACAAGTAGAAAAGAAGAAAAAGGTGGTAGAATAAAACAGGATTGGTGTCCCACACTTTGCTCATAACAAGAATGGTTCAGCAGCTACAATGGTGGCTTAGATCAGCAGAGATCAATAAAGGAGAAGGAACGGAGGGAAGGTGGTCACCCCATATACCAACACACAGCTTGTACAGGATGTAGCATTCTCCCAGGGACTAGACCACATGCGTACAAGGCAAATACATGTTCTTCCCCCAATACTGTGTCTTTAACTCAGAAACTTCAAGTAAAACACCTTGCACACCCTTGTCCTAATTCCAAAATTAAGATTTAAAAAAAAAAAAAAAGGAAAGCGAGAATAGGAAAGGAGAGAAAGTTACAGAGAAAAAAACCCCATCTATTGGTTCTACCAAATTTAGGCCTAATTGTACATAATCGTAAACATGTAATAACATACATAGAGAGACAGACCAAATGGGCACTGAGAATCTACTTGTTCATCTTCATTCCCACTAAATCATGAACTATGAGGGCAAATCATGTCTTCGAGGGCAGACACTCTTAAGTTTCATCACTGACACCTTAATACAGTTTCTAGTGTATGAAGGTTGTTGTATTTTATATAGATGAATAAAGGACTTTATCTTCCAAATCAATAGCTCCCATTTCTATCCTGTATCCCGGCCACATATCCCAGATATTTAGTGAGCATTTTCCCTTGGCTGTCTAGGATTCCGAAGTGAAGATACTAAAATTTAAAAAACAAAAACAAACAAGAAACAAAAAACCCAACAACTTCCCCCTATCAATTTTCCTGTTTCTTTTCAAAAACACAGCATTTATTATATATTGCAGCACAAATTCTTGGTCACCACTCTTTCATCCCCCAGATCCAGTAAGTCACCAAGCTGAGAGGATACTTCTAAACCCTTCGAGCATCTCTTCTCATCACCCAATACAAGGACCCTAGTCCTGCTGCTAATTAACTTGTGCCAAGATTACTGCGAAAACTTCTAGGCAGCTTCCCTGATTCCAGCTTCCTCCCCTCCAAACCACTCATCGTCCCCACACCACACTTCCATCTCCCTCAGAAGATGGCGGCATGTGTCCAAGGCAGGGGCCAGGTCTTATTCAACTTCGAGTGGCCATTCATGTGTTTGCAATAAAAGCATTCAGTGAGGGGCCACACGAACATCAATTTATGTTCAAAATTAGACCTCTTTGGACTCTTCTGCATTATTTTCTGTAAATACAGCCTTATGAATCTTTATAGGCACAAAGAAACGGAAAGTTTACTTACTAAGAACAAGGCCTTGTATGGAGTTTTGCAACTCACTCTTCTTCTGGGCTTTCCAGACCCTTGTTAATTTTTAAAAATAATTTTTTTAAAAAAGGTAAGGTAACAAAAGCTGCCATTTAAAAAAAAACAGACGAAGAAAAGGCGGGTGGGTGTACTTGGTGCTGGTAGGTGGTGCGTGGAAAGGCATGCGGAGCAGAAAAATGCAACACCAAGTTGTACATTCTTTATGCACTTCTATCATAATCGCAAAGCTAAAAACTACAACCCACTGGCAACACCCTGCGCTGAGTCACTGTCTTCTTTGTGCACATTTTTCTAAGAGCAATCAAAATGGTAATTGTAGGACTAACTTTAGCACATGAAATCACTGTGTCTGCACGGACGTGGAATGCGATGTGAAAAGTAATCTCTCATTAAACCAGAAACTGCGGTTTACATTGTTTAAAACAGGCATCGGATTGTTCATTCTCAGGGGATAGATCATGGTGCTCCTTAAGGACAGAAAACTGAGAGAAAGTATTAGTTCCTTCCACAAAACACTTAAGAAATCCCACCAGGTTCTGCTTATCCCCCCCCCACTTGCTTAATTACATCTGGAATAAAGTGTTCCTTTAATGTATCTTTAGTACCACCCTTAAAAATGCCCTTTTCCCAAAGTATGATCGCAATTCAAATTAACTATTAAAAGCCATTTTAGAGACAATCTGAGAAAGTTGGTTATGACAGATATTAGAGGGTGCTGAAGAATTACTGTTAATACTCTTAAATGCGCTGATGGCATTGAGATTCTAAAAGAACCATATTTTATAGATAATGAAATATCTTATGGTAAAAATAGGACATCTGTGATTTCCTTTAAAATACTTCAGCAATGGGGCACCTGGATAATTCAGTGGGTTAAGTGCCCAACGCTTGATTTCAGCTCAGGTCATGATCTCAGCGTCATGAGATCGAGCCCCACATGGGGCTCTGCACCGGGTAGGAAGCCTGCTTAAGATTCTGTCCCTCCGTCTCTCTTGGCCCTTCCCTCCGACTCGTGCATGCTCTCTAAAAAAATTAATACTTCAGCAGGAACAAAAGATAAAGGACAGAGGGAGCATAATAAATGTTGAGCCTGAGTGATGAATATGGAAAGATATCTTCTCTTTGAAATTCTTCATAATAAAAAAGTTAAGATTTAAGATTTTATTTATTTGACAGAGAGAGCACAAGCAGGGGGAGCAGCAGGCAAAGGGAGAGGGAGAAGCAGGCTCCCCACTGAGCAGAGAGCTGAAACTGCGGCTCAATCCCAGGACCCTGGGATCATGACCTGAGCCGAAGGCAGATGCTTAATTGACTGAGCCACCCAGGCGTCCCTAAAAAAGCTCTTAAAGCCTACTTGTTCTCCTTTATGTAGAGCTCAAATAATGATTGCAGCAGCCTAGCTGAAAAGGTATTGGGGCCACAGTAGCATCAAAGTAGAGAAAGATTTGCTGTGACCAGGCTATGACCAAAGCTATGTGAAAATCAGTCCAGAAAGCATCCTAAATATAAGGTCTAGAAAATATGTACATATGTTCTTGACATCACCTCAACAAGACAAGCACACTCCTAGGCAGAAGCTAAGTTTTATTTTCTTCATGTTTTGACTGAAATTACCAACTTTTTCCCCGAAAGGTTGTTTTGCTTCCTCCACCCCCCACCATAACACAGACTCATTTTACATTAAATAATTGAAACTTACTGCGTCCAGACAACCACACCATCCACGTCTTGCCCACTACTCAATAGGAAGAGGGGGAAAAAAAAAAGAAGTTGGGGACAAGAAGACCGGATCCTTCTCCAAGAAAACAATGGAGACAAAAGACCAAATGATTACCTGAGTAACTAGCAGCAGCAAGAGAACTTTAGAAATCTAGATAGCTTTTCTGAATGATATGGTTATCTTCAAATCACTGCTGCTCGTAGCTGCTTCTTCAGATAAATAAGAGACCAGATAAGCACAAGTCAAAGATTTGGTGATACTTCCTATTAAGTTTCAACTCGCTTTGTGTTTTCTTGCTGTTTCATCTCACTTTTGAGTATAAATTAGTACCACAGACAATTAGTGGTTTCCCTATGAACAGCCGAAGCTTCCAGTGAGCGCTGGTTTCCCCACGGTTCTTCCACACCTGGGATTCCTAGACACAGAATCCGAGCTCCCTCCTCAGTCTGTTTCAGTTTCTCTGGATTGGAGCTCAGGCATGCATGTCATTAAATGCTCCCCAGGTTATTCTCACCATTGTCAGATTTTAGAGCCACAAAGTCTATCCATGTGCTCGCTAATGTAAACATTTTTCTTGATATTGTTAAACACGTTAGGAAGACAGAAACAAAAGCATCCTGTGAATCTGTGCATACTGTCCTCCAAGCATTAAAAAGCACCTTTAAAAAAAGAATTTGTATTAATTCCAAAATTTTTATTAAAAACAATAAACAAAACAAAACCCAACTTGGTACAATTAGCATTCCCTTCATACCAAGTAAACCACCACTGGAGTTTGCTGTCCTCTCAGCACTGCATACAAAACAAATTCACCACATATTATTAAAATGTGCTAAAATCTACACCAGAAGAATGTTCTGTCCTCTCTGTAAAAGTCCGACTATATTTCACGATGTGGCTCCTAGGACGCCTCCTCTGCCCTCAGGAGAATAGCTTGGGGCACAGCTTCTGCACCCATGTGAACAGGGCTTTTTATGTGGGGCTGTATTTACCGGTTTATTCTACCAATTTGAGCATCCCCCAAACAAGACCATGTGTTCTTCACTTTCACTTACCGCTATCCAGTATTTGATAAAATTCTTTGCTCTGGGTCTACTGGGTATCCTAAATAATCATTTCTATTCTTGAGTGGCTTCATTCAGCTGATGAGCCCACTGGTGTAGATGACAACAAAACAAACATGAGACTAGATTCTGTAACTTTCTGGGACATTTCCTTTCATTCTCTCTTTCACTAGGTCTCCTATTTTAAGTTTCTAGATTTTTTAATAGTTTCTAGATCTTAACTTTGTGTATTAAAACCATAGCACTTTAACAATCTGGCAAGTCAAGTAAAAATTGTAAGTTCTAATATCTCCTCTGGCAGCAATTCCTCATTGCTTAATAGTAATAATTGTTTGCATTTGAGAATGTACTATATGCCATACTGTTTCATAGGCTTTTCATGTATTCACTCATTTAATATTTATGAAAACCTTATGAGGTACTGTTATTCCAATTATACTGAGGGTAAAATTGAAGCACAGAGGGGCCATGTACCTTGTCCAACACCATTCAGCTCCTAAGTGACAAAGCCAGGATTCAAACCCAAGCAGTCTGACTTCAGGGCTTAGGACAAAAGAATGCTTCACAGGTGTTTTTCTTGTGCTTAAAAGGGGAAAAAAATGTTTGGAAGATGGTGAATCATAAGGTTCCTTTCAAAAGGAGAACAAAGAACTGGATCATCCAGCCTCCACTGGGCTGGCCCAGCCCCTCCCCTCAATCCCAAGAGGGTCCCAGGGCCCCACTGAGCTGCCAAGTACATCTCCCTCTTCTCACTGTTGGTCAGATATGAAATAGTAGAAATAAGGGATTAATCAAGAAAGTAATACTGAGTGCCTATTGCTGGAAGGCTTTGAAAAATAGAAGTCATGATTGGAGTTCTTAAAAAGGAGCCAGTTAGAAGGTTTGTACGAACAGGCATTAAAACACCTACACTAACAGGCAAGGTAAGTTTAGAAAATATACATATTAAAATATCCTGCTTTAATCCAGTAATTTCTCAATTTGTATGATCACTGGAGACATCTGAATTGGGTCCTGTGGGCTAGATTTCAAATGGAAGGAGCATAAGTAGTTAAGATATTTTTGAAGGGAGGAAACAAAAAACAAACAAAAAAACCTTACATAAGCAAATTCTTTGGAACCATAAATGCTGCAGTTCAGTTGGAGCATAGAGTAAACACTTGATGGTCTCACATGGCTGTAGAGCAGGTTGAGTCCAGACCAAACGGTGCATGCAATATAACACTAAGAAAATTAGTCTCCAGGCATTAAGTTCCTAAAATCTGAGCAACAGAACGACAGGACCAAAGAGTAACAATAGGAGACTAATCTGGTTTGAAGTGGAAAACTAATGGAAAGAGGAGGGCAATAAATAGAGAAAAATCACTTAAGAGACTTTTGCGATAATCATGACTAAAATATTGATCTGGGCCAGAGCACTGGCAAGGAGAAATTCCACAAAGGGTGGATTTGATTATGAACCAAAAACTAACAAGTGTTGATAATGCAGAGTGTAGGGATCTGAAAGAGACCGAGTATTTTAAGACGTAGTCAAAACTTCCAACCTGAGGAAGAGAATTAAGGTATCACCAAAATTAGCATTGAGCAAGAAGACAGTGTGGAGTTCTGGGTCCCACTTGTTTAGCTCTGGCTGGGGGAGATCCTACAGAGTATTCACTTTTAGGACAAGTTGGCCAAGAAAGTGGAGCTCTGCAGCATACAAATGAAAACACAGGGCCTGTCGGAGAGATGTTAAAGTTATCAAACAATTTTGGAAAGCCCCAAAGCATGAACTGAAATCCAGTTTCTTCTCTTTGCAACATTCTAGAAGACGTTAAAGAATGAATGCATGGCAAAAAACAATTCTGTGGCGATATAATTTTTTTCCCAAAAAGTTGGACAATGAAAGGAATGGGAAGAGCAAAAATTGTATTTTAAGGGTTGCAAAGTCAAAGGAGGTTTTAATTTTCTATGGAATATTAAAGATACCCAAAAAATTTCAAAGTCAGAGGGGGCAGTGTCAGAGAGTAAGAGACAGAAGACAAAAATGGAACAGATCACATCTGAGCAAAAAGCCTAGGAAAGGAGACCAAAAGTACAGGTAGGAACAACAGGCCTCATTTCATGTGAACTAGCAGGAAAAAATGAATTTAAAAGAATGGGTACTAAACCAAGAAGTTTTTTTTTTTTTTGAATTCTGTTCAGAAACATTCTTTTATTACTAAAGTGTGATCCTCTTTTTTTTTTTTATTCATCAAGATATTTTACATTTTGACAACTTAGACCTAAATAAACCAAGAAGTTTTTAAGTTGAGTAGTACATGGCAACAGGAAAGCACGCATGTGGTGCGAATGAGAAAATATTAGTGAACACTAAGTGGACAGCTTTGCTCATCTTGGTAAAGTGAGTGGCAAGTTTGTTATCAGAGGGATAATAGTGTGGAATAAAGACCGAGATTGCAGAGGACCATTTGGAAGGTGTGGGAGGAGGATGCAACAGAGTCCAAACCAATGATGAAAAAGATCTCCAAGAAGTAGTAAATCCCACTTGTGGGCGACAGTACACCCAATATCCCCCAGCAGTTTGAGATTTGCATCACAAAAGGTCAAAGGGAAAAGCAATAAGATCATTTTGTTTATAGCAGTGTTTATAGCAGTCATGTCCACAAGAGCCAAACTATGGAAAGAGCCCAGATGTCCATCGACAGATGAATGGATAAAGAAGATGTGGTGTGTGTGTATACACACACACACACACACACACAATGGAATATTACTTGGCCATCAAAAAAATGAAATCTTGCCATTAGCAACATAGTGGATGGAATTAGAGGGCACTATGTTAAGCGAAATAAGTCAATCAGAGAAAGACAATTATATGAGCTCACTCATGTAGAATTTAAGAAACAAAACAGGATAATAGGGAAAGAGAAGAAAAAAATAAAACAAGACAAAATCAGAGAGGGAGACAAACCATAAGGGACTTTAATCATAGGAAACTAACTGAGGGTTGCTGGAGGGGTGGGGGTGGGGGGGATGAGGTATTTGGGTAATGGACATTAAGGAGGGCATATGATATAATGAGCACTGGGTATTATACAAGACTGATGAATCACTGACCTCTACCTCTGAAACTAATAGTACATTATATGTTAATTAATTGAATTTAATTCTAAAAGATAACGAAGACCACAGCCTGGAAGGTGATTTTATGGAGCAAATGTGTTACCCCTCACCCTCCAAAATTCATGTTGATACTCTAATCAGTATTCAGAGGTGGGGACTTTGGGAGGTAATTAAGTCATGAGAGTGGAACCCTCGTGAATAGGTTGGTGCCCTTCTAAGAAGGAACCAGTGACCTGGCTAACCCTCTCTCTACCATGTGAAGATACGACAAGGAAATGGCTGCCTGCAGCATGGAAAAAGATCCTCATTGAAAAGGACAGTGCTGGCACCCTGATCTCATATATCCAGCCTCCAGAACTGTGAGAAATAAGCTTCTATTGCTTATAAGCCACCCTATGATATTCTGTTATAGTGGCCCAAATGGACAAAGATAAGGTCTACCAATACAATATGCTGACAGGCAAAAAAGAAAAAAGTAGACCTGTGGTTACAAAAAGGTCAAAGAAGGAGGTCAATTAAGGGATAGTAAAAGGGTTGAGCCATATAAATTGTATTTCAAGGAGAAGATACAAATTTGAGAACTGAGAATGAGAAGGGTCTTTCGAGTCATTTCAATAACTGAAGAGAAAAGGAGACCAAAGACAAATTCTCAAAGGTCACCAACATGGTACCCATGGGTGCTGAATTTAGAGGAACCCTGTGACCCACCTGAGAAGCGGCTCCTGGAGGACGGTAAAGGAATGCCCTGAAGGTCGGTGCATGGTGCCAACACGCGGAAGGCCGCGGAAGTGACTGTAGACCACAAAGAAGGGGATGGGCCAGTAATGGTGGTGGGAAATCATGGCTAAGACAGAGCACCGAGAAAGGAGAAACAATATTTCCTTTTCCAAGGAAATCTGGAGAAATGAAGGGAAGGGGACTCCACGAGGAGAAGATTCCAGAAAAGAGGCATTATGGTCTGCAACCCAGATTTCGTGACAACTCGGTACTGGTGATCCTTAAATATAGGGTTCATAAATGGAAAGCAGATGGAAAAAGTCATTGACTTTGCCACGAGCTTTGCTTTCTTCTGGCACCTAGGGAACTAAAGTGACAAAGTGGGAAACCTGGGGAAGTAAGGAACGGTGTTCTTAAAGAGGATTAGTTGGGGCAGGATAAGCAACAGTGATGGGTAACAGATGAGGGAAGCACGAGACACCAGCCCGGGAAGTGGAACAAAACCAGGCAGTTAGGGGATAAGGGCTTTGCTTCAGTCAGGCCTAGCTCTAGATCCTGGTCCATCACATGCTAGTTCTAAGAACTTCCAGCCTCACTTCCTCGCTCCGTTCCACTCCTCCTATGAGCTTCCGAATCCATAGCAATGGCTGCTGCAAGAAGCAAGTGAATACTGAATACCTGTTAAGCACAGGGCTGGGCCATACTACATATACACAAACTACAACAAAAATAAGCAAGCATGACGAAAAGGGAGGAGGCACAGAGGCCTCTCAGACTGAGGCTGTGAAAAGCAGAGGCGGTGGGGCGGAGCGGGGGCAGGGAGCCAGGGGGAGAGGGAGAGGAAGACAGGGACTGCACACCACCAAGTGCCTTGATCAATGGGACCTTCAAACCTTAAGAATAAGTGTCCGGATTTGTAGTGGGAGGTTGGTTTTGATTAATATGCTTGTTCTATTTACATGTAACGGTAACGCTCTGGCACTCTAAAATCCTAAGCCTCCGAGAGGCAGGGGCTGGGCCGCGCCAGCTGGTAGAGGGCTCTTTAACCTCCACTGTGGTTGTTCTTGCTCTGACAACCCAACCATCTTGTTTCGTTGCCTTGTTGCTCCCACGTGGCAAACAAGGCGTAATATTTTGTTCCTACAAATGGTTTCTAAAGCTCTAAAACATTATATTGCTCTTTTTGCTAAAGGACTACAGGGGAATGGTTATTTTAATTTGGTTAGAATTTTTACTAATATACTTTGGGGGGAAAAAAAGTAGTTTCTTGGAAAAAAAAAAACCAAACAAACAGTCTTAGCACCTCTCGCCCTGAAGCATGCCAACATTCTCTCAACCCACGTTTAATATGAAAGAAAATTAAAGAGATAACCATGACCACTTGGCTGAACATTGTCACTGTGACAGCCAGTCATGAAGCGAAGGAATGTGAAAGCTGTGGCATGGTCAGGGCCGTCCTAGCAGGGGTGAGGAGAGGGGTCTCCGCGTCTCCGCGTGGCAAGCCAGCTCCAGAGAGAAGGAAATGAGAGAGCCACTTATATGAAACATTGTTGTCATGACCGAGAATTTAAGGGATGTTACACAGATAAGACTGCATTTGAATCCTTATCAATAGCAACTTGAGAGCAAAGAAAGGCTCCGCTTTACACACACACACATTATTTTTTTTTAAAAGATTTTATTTATTTGACACAGAGAAAGACAGCCAGCGAGAGAGTGAACACAAGCAGGGGGAGTGGGAGANTTTTACACACACACACATTATTTTTTTTTTTTTAAGATTTTATTTATTTGACACAGAGAAAGACAGCCAGCGAGAGAGTGAACACAAGCAGGGGAGTGGGAGAGGAAGAAGCAGGCTCCCAGCGTGACGTGGGGATCGATCCCAGAACTCCGGGATCACACCCTGAGCCGAAGGCAGACGCCTAACGACTGAGCCACCCAGGCACCCACACACATACATTTTTTTAACGCAAATTAAACACAGAAGTTTCTCTCTTGATTACAAAGCCCGTGTATTAGACCCCTGGATTCAAAATCTGAATGCTCTNCCTGAGCCGAAGGCAGATGCCTAACGACTGAGCCACCCAGGCACCCACACACATACATTTTTTTAACGCAAATTAAACACAGAAGTTTCTCTCTTGATTACAAAGCCCGTGTATTGGACCCCTGGATTCAAAATCTGAATGCTCTCAGAATATTCATTCCTTTTTTCCTTTATTACAGATACAGGACAGCATTCAAGCTTATAAAGAAGGTTTCATTCACTATTTGCAAATACTGAAACTTACAAATATTAACACTTATTTTTTTAGGGGAGAGGCATGAAGTAGGTGGAAGACAGGTCTGTTCCACACATAGCTGCCACACAAAATTTAGCTGAAGTATATTCACCTTTTCTAGACATGAAAAAGATAGCCGTCTTGTCTGTGTGTGTTACACTGGTATATACCTCTTCAACGGCAAAAGACTTTTTTCCTAAATCTACCTAAGTGAGTTGCAAGGGGAATATATGTGAACAATTTGCTAATTGCTTACTCCACTCAGATTGCCATAGAGTCGGCACCCCAGGACATAGAGATATGTATATATGGTTGGAATTAAACTGTGTAATATAAAACACAGCTACATTGTAAACTGCCTTTCTACCTTGCCATCTTTATTCATTGAACTGGAGAATCCCTGTATCTCAGGTTCACATCAGTAAATTTTCAGTAACACATGAAACACCTCTTATCCTGAAGAGGCAAAAAGCCGAGACAGGGAGAGTTCAATGCTCAATGACCGCTCGTCCAGACAGCGCCCACGGCAGCGGCCACTGCTGGGAGAAGACTCGCCCGCACACGTCTCGCGGAGTATGGAAGCCATTTGTTAATGAGCAGACATAATTTCGGCCTGGGGCCTTATGCAAAAGAAAACGTTTGTACATTTGCAGAACAGTATAATACGATTTCACAAATGCAAAGATAAAATGTGTTGTCATTTATCTTGGATTATAATATCTGGAATTTGATTGCCTTGTGAAATGTCCAAATCAAGAACAATTACAGATTTTTCTCACTCCACATACACCATGAAACACTTAACAAGTACTTCTTTAGACTATTCAAAAGATTAGAAAGGAAGAAAATTGTCTATTCAGTGGGAGAAAAAACTATTAAGATGTGACTAGGACACGATGTATAGGGGAAAAATAAAGAGAACTCAGACTGGCAATGAAAATGGTCATGGGTCATTTTTTAAACCACTAGTCTAAGGAAGGAACAATCTTCTATCCTATCCAGCCATGTCAACTTTTCCCTTGGGTTAAAATTGGCACCTTGAGACAAAAGCATCGTTGCGAAATACTACGCTACTAACTGCACGGGCACACCCATATTCTGAAATGGTTCTGCCTTCAAGTCCATCATTCAAGTCTGACCCAGTGCGTTGATGCAATTCTTCCAAATTATACATGGAACGGGCAAGGATTTAAACATTCACCCTACGAATTCCCTTTCCCAATATAATTGTCAAGGGCAATCTACATGATAGGCTTTCTAGAAATAAACCATTTGGGTGTGCAGAAAAAACACTATGTTTTTACCTAGTCAGCAGTCACAATTAAAAAAAAAAAAAATCCTCGTCATTTACAAGCATACTATTGATTCCAAGTGTCTAGAGAGGGAAAAAAAAAAAAAGCCAAAAAAGGTTAAGGAGAAAAAAAAAACAGGAACAGGGCACGAGCCAGCTCCTGGAGACACGCACATGTAGTGGGACGCAGCAAGCGGGCAGCCGTCCCTTTGCCAATGGTCACCTTGTGGGAGCAGGACTAGCACTTAGAAATATTCCTATCACCTTCCTACCCTTCAGTATCACTTACTATAACCCATGGGCCTTATCCAGGATACAAAATAGTAACAAATGTGGAAGTTAATCACGTACCAGAAAACCCTATTCAAAGCTTTCAATCTTAACAACAATATTTAAATTGCAATCTTTAATCCTGCTTATGGCAGAGGCCATGCCAAGTATATTAAGGGGAATGTGGGGCAATTCGTGACCTCATGTGTTATTGTGGAAGTGCTACCTTCTGATAACGATGAAGAATTTGCACACTTCACCATATATGCTTCTCAAAACACCTCAGAAAAATTCTTGAAAGGCTGCTGGGTAGAGTGCTTCTTCTCACTCAGAGAATAACTTGGTAAAGTTGATGCAATTTGAGGGGAAGCCTGTGGTCCACTCTATAATATTCACCCAAAGTCATGGGACAAGTTAAGGGAGTGACCCATAAAGATTTTCCTATATTATAAAGAGAAACTATCTACTTGTAAGGGATATGCTTACGTGTATTTGCTAAATAATTCTGCAGAAAATTGATGGCAGCTATAACTTTTTTGTTCTTATTATGTGCTGGGTACTACGTTAAACACTCTTGCGGTATCACATGTTAACTCCTACAATTATCCTGGGGAGGTAGGTACTATTCATATCCATCCAACAGACAGAAAAACCGAGGCCAAGAAAGGTTGAGCGACTTGCTAAGGACATACAGCTTAGACCTGAGATGTTATCCCTTCACCACCCTTCCTCTCTTCATATGCCTCAAGTCAACTTTTAAGAAAAGTCCTGAGGGACTTCAAGGAAGGACTTCTAGAGTTGGAAACGGAAGTGGCGCTCCCCTTTCAATATCCAACTTTATATGCCCCTTGAGGCTGCATAAGAACTCGATAGTTAAAATTAGAAATATCAATGTCACAAAGAAACTGAAATTTTAGAAAATCTATTACAGTCAGGAAAAATATTTTTCTAAGTTCCCACGTTTCAAATAATCATTTTCACCTACCTGGAATCTTGGCTTTCCAAAAGGACTCATTTTCCAGAATTACAGATAGCTTAAACTTCACTGTGGCTTTAAATCCTTGACATGTAGAAAAAACACAAGCAGCTCTTTCCATTCCGTTTTCTTTCTTTTTACCCCAAGCTGGGAATTACAAAACTTAAAAAAAGTTTTCTATCTTGTACATAATTCCATAATCTCAGGAAAACAAACAACAAAAACACTAGACCACTCACAGCTCTACTTTTTCCACTACACTCAGTCAACATTGAGAAATCGTTAGCACCATCCAAACCACTTGTGTTTCCAGGATATGTTTGTTTTCTACCTATTGCATTTTCAAATAGAATTTCCACAGCCCAGAAAAGCCTTTTAAGTGAAAACAAACTGCTTTTTACTCTCATGTATTCGAGTGCATTAAAATGTTAGCTTTCATAAGATTTTGAGCTTGCGGTATAGATCAGTTCATTGTAACACTGCTTAAGTTTAAAAAGAGTTTATAGAAGAATAAAATTCATCATTTTGAATAATTTGTCACTTCTTTCATAGGATCATACTAAGTAGCTATAGTTTAACGGTTAAAAAAAAATGAGTAACGAGAGCATGAACATACAGACTGATGAAGCAACTATAGTAAAATGTTAAATTTTTATTCTCGGCTGTGGGTATGTGACTGTTTATTTTAGGATTTTTATGTTTCCGATTATTTCCAGTTCAGCAAAATTAGAAGTGGAAAAAAATTTTTTAAGTAACAAAAGGAGACAAGGTGGCATTAATAAAATCCCATTTGGAATGAAGAAAGAAATAAAGTGTAAGCGTGAATACATGAAAGAGTTTCCAGGAGAATTGCTGCGACTACCTGGGAAATGTTGAACAGGACCTGCACCCTGGCTGGGCTGGGTCGTCTGTTCCTAGCTCACAACCTCTGCAGTAGGAAAAAAAAAAAAGAAAAGAAAAGAAAAGAAAGCAGCGCAATGTACTTTAGGAGATCAGGAAGAAAAGTTACCCACACCTACAAGAACAGAAGAATCACTTGGGGGAAAGAAAAAGGTTCTCAGTTGCTTTTTCCTGGGTTCTCCTTTACCGACATGAACTGCCCGACTTCTTCCCAGGAGATGAATTACAGTGATGGCTGCAGCAACAGGCCACAAATGAATCAAGAAGTGAGGAACCCTCTTACACCATAAAATCAAAACCACATGTAAGGATGTGTGCAAGAGCTGGAGAAGGCTGCAGGGCTTTCAGCAACGAGCAAAGCTGCTCTCTCCCACTGCACCCTGATCCCACCAATAACACATTTGGCAAAGAAAAAGAAGGACTCACGGAAATGTTGAGAGAATAAAAACTGGTAGCTAATATTTTTGAAAGCTCACCTAAATATTAAAATAGGATGCCTATTACTATAATCTAGACAGGGTGTCCCTGGCAGTTCCCCAACGGAGAGCCGTTACAGAGGCAGTCTCCGGGGCGGGGGGGGTAGAAATCAACACTCTCAATTTAGTGCAGTTGAGGGTTGGGGGTGGGGGCTCCAGCAGCAAGGAAAAAAAGAAAAAAAAAGAACACAAAGAAATTTGTTTTCTTTAAACTGGCTTCTTCTTGCTGTGTACAAAAAATGTGGGTACTAAGAGATGCCCAATGATCTAAAAAGAAATATTTCATCTCCTACCTAAAAGCCTCCTCAGTAAAAATAGTGATAAACAGAGAAAATGCATGAATGTTCTGAGAGTAGGACAGAAGGGCCCAAGTTTATCAGGGCCCAGGGTTTTGAAAGGACAGGACATAGTAGTTGTGAATTTCATCCTAGGAAGTGAAGATACACAGGGAGTTTGGTCTTTAGAGACAGACCGAAGGGGGAGTAAAAATCACAGAGTCAAATTCATTCTTTTTTTTTTTTTTTAAAGATTTTATTTATTTATTTGACAGAGAGAGAGACAGTGGTGAGAGAGGAAACACAAGCAGGGGGAGCGGGAGAGGCAGAGGGAGAAGCAGGCTCCCTGCTGAGCAGGGAGCCCGATGCAGGGCTCCATCCCAGGGATCATGACCTGAGCCGAAGGCAGGCACTTAATGACTGAGCCACCCAGGTGCCCCAAATTCATTCTTTTGACACAAGGCCCAGAAGAATTCAAGGATGGTAGTCACAGTGAGAGGAGGCGCCCATCCAGAAGGAACTCGAACCCAGGATTCCTGCCTCAGAAGTCAGGGGTTTCTACTAGATTCTCACCTAAGAACTCAAGTCACACGCACAAAAGTAAGTTCTGGAAATCTACTGTTAGCATAGTGCCTGTAGCTAACAACACTGCATTAAAATTAAGATGTAATTTAACTTGCTCAAAATTTGCTAAGAGGATAGATCTTATGCTCAGTTTTCTTACGACAAAATAAATAATAAGGGTGGGAGAAAACTTGCGGAAATGACGAATAGGTCTGTGGCCTTGACGAAGGTGATGGTTTCACAGGTGTATACATATCCCCAAACTCATCAAACCATATATATTAAATATGTACGGGTTTTGAAGTCAAGTGTATCCCAATAGAATTTTCTGAATCACATGTACAACCAGGGTTAAGTAAATTCAAGTTTGTTTCTTCAAGTGTTTTCTTTGGGCATCTCCAGCCTAGTTCTTTGGTAACTTCTACCAAACGAAGCCATGTACCTGTTAAAGTAGCAGTTTGTATAATTTTTAAAAAGGAAAAATGCTATAATATAAAAAGGAAATTTATAGATTTTTTCAGCAGGTGGAATATTTTAATGTAACTCCTTTTCAAAGGTAAATAAACCTATTTATATAAAACTGATAATAAAGAAAGCTAGGAAATTGCACATATGCTGATTTAGAGTTCTAGATGAACATGTTTCTATGAACTCATTACTTTTTACTATAAGGTGCATTTTGCTCCTTCACTACTAACGTTTCGTTTCTCTAAGCACACTCATTTTCGGTTCTTCCCCACAAGCAGCTAGTTTGAAGGAAAAAGCTCCTTCCTTTGAGAAATTCAAACTTACCTGCAATTTTGAGCAAACTTCTACCGGGGTTGTCTTCCTCAGCACCATGCTCAAGAATGCCAGATCAGTGAAATCGCACATTTTCTCTAATCCCTACATAGTTTAGAAGTACCTTAGGGGTTGTTGGAATTAGAAAGCATTTTTAAAAGACACGATTTCAGGGAATCTTTCAAAACTGTGAATGGAGAATTTATTAGAGGCTTACTTGTGGTTGCAGCTATGAGCGAGAAGACATCTAGACCAAGCCAGCGGAAAATCCAATTAGCGGCGGCTGTCACCGCACTCTTCCCAGGCGCCCCAGCGGGCTTGCCCTGCGGCCTCGGACGCTCACAACAGAATCCCTAGGTGAGCACCATTGCCCTCACTCCGCCAGAGTGGAACTGAGTCACAGAGATGGGAAGTGAGCTAACCAATGTTCCAGAGTAATTAAGAGGTGGTAGAATGTTTGGCAAAAAGGTTTGGATCAAATGAACAGAAATATGAATTTTACCATTAAAAGGATTTTTGGGACCATTAAGTCCAACCTTTTATTTTAAAAAGGCAGAATGTCTGGTCAAAAAGTGAATTTAAGTTCTCTCTCTGTGCCTATCCCCCATCCCTGTGCCCCTGTCTCCCTCAATCGTTCTGTCCCCCTCGCTCACTCTGTCCCTGTCTGTTCCTCTATCCCTGTCTCTCTCACGTGCTCAGTCTGTCCCTGTCCCTTGCTCTCTCTTGCTCCCTCTGGCCCTGTCCCACAGTCCCTGCCCATCCCAGTCCCTCTCTGTCCCTGTCCCCCTGTCCCTGTCCGTCTCTCCCTGTCCGTCTCTCCCTGTCCCTCTGTCTCATTCTATATGTCTTGTCCCTCACTCTCTCCCTCCTCTCTCCTCCCATTTGTCTATCCCCCATCCCCTCCATCTGTCCCTTCCCCATCTGTCTCTCCCCCCAAAGTCTGTCTGTCCTGATCTGCCTCTTCCCCCCACCCCCGTATGCAAGTTTGTCTGTCCCCATCTGTCTCCCCCTGCCCCACTGTGTGCAGGTCTGTCTGTCCCCCTCTGTGTGTCCATCTCTCTCCCTCTGTCCATCTCTCTCTCTGTCCCTCTGTGTCCCTCCCGCTCGCTCGCTCACTGTCCATGTGTCCATCCCACGCTCTCTCTCTCCCTATGTGTGCTTCCCTCTCTCTCTGTGAGCTTCTCTGTGTGTGTGCTTCTCTCTCTCTCTCTCTCTCATATCCATCTCTGTCTTGCTAGCTCTGTGTCCGTCTCTCTCTCGCTCGCTAGCTCTCTGTGTCCATCTCTCTTTTTCTCACTCGCTTGCTCTCTGTCCGTCTCTCTCGCTCGCTCACTCTGTGTCTGTCTCTCTCTCTGTGTCTATCTGTGTCCGTGGAGAGGGGGGGCTCTGTGTGTGTGTATGTGTGTGCAGGCATACCTCTGAGTCTCTTTCTCTCTGTGCATTTCTCTGTGAGGGAGCCTGTGTGTGTGTGTGTGTGTGTGTGTCTGTGAGTCTCTGTGTGTCTCTATGTGAGTCTCTATGTGTGAGTGAGTCTCTCCCTATGTGTGAGTGAGTCTCTCTCTGTGTGTGTCTGAGTGAGTCCCTGTGCGTCTGAGTGAGTCTCTCTCTCTCTGAGACTCTGAGTCTGAGTGAGTCTCTGAGTAAGTCTCTCTCTTGAGTCTCTCTCTCTCAGTCTCTGAGTCTCTCTGAGTGTATCTCTGAGTGAGAGTCTCTCTGAGTGAGAGTGTCTGAGTGAGTGTCTGAGTGTCTCTCTGAGTGTCTGAGTGAGTGAGTCTCTCTGTGTCTCCTCTCTCTCTGAGTGTCTGAGTGAGTCTCTGAGTGAGTGAGAGACTGAGTCTCTCTGAGTCTCTCTCTGAGTCTCTGTCTCTCTGAGTGAGTCTCTCTTTCTGAGTCTCTCTGAGCAAGTCTCTCTCTCTGAGTGAGTCAGTCTCTGAGTCTCTGACTCCCTCCCTCTCTCTGACTCTCTCTCTCTCTCTCTCTCTCTCTCTCTCTCTCGCTCTGAGTCTCTCTCTCTCTGAGTCTCTCTGAGTCTCTCTCTCAGTGTCTCTGAGTCTCTCTTTCTCTCTCTCTCTGAGGCTCTCTGAGTCTGAGTGAGTCTCCCTCTCTGAGTGAATCTCTGAGTGAGTGAGTCTCTCTGGGTGAGTCTGAGTGAGTCTCTGAGTGAGTCTGAGTCTCCCTCTCTCTCTGAGTGAGTCTGAGTCAGTGAGTCTCTGAGTGAGTCTGAGTTTCTCTCTGAGTCTTTGAGTCTCTCTCTGAATGAGTCTCTGAGTGAGTCTGAGTGAGTCTCTCTGAGTGAGTGAGTCTGAGTCTCTCTGAGTGAGTCTCTGAGTGAGTGTGTATGTGTGCGTGTTTGTGTGAGTCTGAGTCTCTGCGTGTGTGAGTCTGTGTGTGTGTGAGTCTGTGTGTAAGACTGTGTGTGTGTGTGAGCCTGTGTGTGCGTGTGTGTGACTGTGTGATTCTCTCTCCTCAGGTGTGTTTGTGAGTCTCTCTCTCTCCATGTATGTGTGTGTGTTTGTGTGTGAGTCTCCCCTCTCCACGTGTGTGTCTCTTCCTCAGTGTGTGAGTGTGCATGTGTGTATGTGTGAGTCTGTGTGTCTGTGTCTCTATGTGTCTTTCCATGTGTGAGTCTCTGTGTGTGTATCTCTGTGTGAGTCTGAGTGTGAATGTCTCTGTGTCTCTGTCTCTGTGTGTATCTCTGTGTATGTGTGTTTATATGCGTGTGTGTCTGAGTATCTGTATCTCCCTCCCTGACGGTGTGTGAGTGCCTCTAAGTGCCCCTCTCTCTGTGCCTCTCTGTGTCTCTCTCTGAGTCTAAGTGTCTTAGTCTCTTTCTGTGAGAAAGTGTCTGTGTGTGTGAGAGAGAGAGTGTATCTCTGTGTGAGACAGTGTTTCTGTGTGTGTGGTGTGCGTCTTTGTGTGTGTGGTGTGTCTGTGTCTTTCTCTGTGGTGTGTGTGTGTCTCTCTCTACCCCCCATGTGTGAGTGCCTCTCTCCCCTCGTGTGTGTCTGTGTCTCTCTGCACACGTGTCTCTGCGCACGTGCCACTGTGTGTCTCTCTCCCTCAATCTCAATCTCTCTCTCTCTCTCTCTCTTTCACACACACACACACGGCAGAGCTAGTGAAGAGTTACTCATCAGGTTCATTTAGGACAGAGAGCTGCAAACAGCCATTCCGGCTGGAGCACACGCTCCTCGCCAATGACTTTAGAACATAAGCAGGAATGAAAAATGCAGATTTTATACTTTGTAGATCTCCACTGGGTACCGAGCCTGTATATGCAGACCGTCCAACAGATCATAAAGCGTGGACCAGCAGCTGCCCCAGCCATCCTGTTCTCATGTTCTTCGTGGTGGAAAGGCACCCAGGGCCAGCAGCCGCTGCCCTGTCCCACTCCTCTGCCCTCACCACAGCCTACGGAGGCCTTCACTAGCATCAGTCCTCACTCTCCTCTTATGCATCTTCCTCCACCCCCAGAATGTCAAGACTTCCAAAAAAAAAAAAAATTAAAGACATTAACCTTTTCATAAAAGGGTCAAAAATCCCTAATAATCTTAACCAAAAATCCTTCCCATCATCAACAGTACAATTCCAGACAATGCTCTCCCCTTGGGGCCTATAGATATTTCTAGAAGGAATGTACTAGATCCTAACCCCAAACTAATGTTTCCTTCACTAGGCAAGCAAAATAATCTATTGAACTTGAAGATGAAGGAATTTTACTTTATCAGTAATAAAAGCAAACAGTTTTCTGCTGCATCAATTAAATTCTTAAAAGTTCAAATATATTGGGCATAATCAGTAAGAAAAATTTTCACTATTTTCTAGTTATAATCATGTAACTAAAAAATGGATACAGCCTAACATTCTGTTATTAAATGATAAAATGTTAGTGTAAAATATTGCGCTATACTTTTGGTATAGGCTTTCAAAACATTTGTAAGAAATCTAAGGACCACTGTATAGTCCATGTTTATTTATTTTTTTATTTTTTATTCTTTTTGATTTTAAAGATTTTAGACAGAGAGAGAGAGAGCACATGTGCACAGCTGGGGGAGGGGCAGAAGGAGAGAATCGTCCAGCAGATTCCCTGCTGAGTGCAAAGCCCTCCACTCTGTCCCACGAATGAGATCATGACCTGAGCTGAAACCAAGAGTCTGACACTTAACCAGCTGAGCCACTCACGTGCCCCAGATTTTAGAGAAAGAAAGAGTGAGCAGGGGGAGGGGCAGACGGAGAGAATCCTCAAGCAGACTCCCTGCTGAGCATGGAGCCCATCTGGGGGTTCAATCTCAGGACCCCGAGATCATGACCTGAGCCAAAATCAAGAGTGGGATGCTCAACCAACTGAGCCCCCCAGGCGCCCCTCATGGAGTTCATTTGTGTCCCCATTTTCATGAACTCTTTCTAGAGCAGCATTTATTTCTTCCCCCTCTGAACCCAGAAGACATTTCTTATCTGCCTTATTCTTTTATCATTCTTAGATTTTTGACAGACTGCTATTGATAGCCTGCATTTATTTGTTCAAAAATTCTCTCTTTTTTTTTTAAACATTTTATTTATTTATTTGACAGAGATAGAGACAGCCAGCGAGAGAGGGAACACAAGCAGGGGGAGTGGGAGAGGAAGAAGCAGGCTCCTAGCAGAGGAGCCTGATGTGGGGCTCGATCCCACAATGCCGGGATCACGCCCTGAGCCGAAGGCAGACGCTTAACCGCTCTGCCACCCAGGCGCCCCAAAAAGTCTCTCTTTCTTCGATAACTACAACAGACTAGGCATCGCGCTGAGCACGACGGCGGCGTGAGCAAGCTCCCGCTCCTTTTGGAGCTTATGTTCTAAAAGCTGGACGGGGCTTTGGATGGGATAGAATTGGAAAGGGCCATGCAAGCTTTTTTTCAAGCTTTATTGAGGTAAAATTGGCAAATGAATGTGGAGTATTACTAAAGTGTCCATGATGATTTGGTATACACATACATTGTGAAAAGATTCTCCCCATCAAGTTAATTAACACATCCATGACCTATTTACCGCTGTGTTTGGGCTGAGAACAAGTTCTACTCTCTTAGCAAATTTCAATTATAAAAATAGTATCTATAGTCACATGTTACACATTAGATCCTCAGACCTTACTCATAACTGAAACTATTACCTTCTACCAACCTCTCCCTATTTACCCCACACCTCAGCCCCTGGCAACCACTTTTCTACTCTAGTTCTATGCACTCGACTTTTTTTTTTTAGATGCCACATAAGGGATGCTATGCAGTACTTGTCTTTGTCTGTCTGGCTTACTTCACTTAGCATAATATCCTCCGGAGTCAGCCAAGCCGAAGCAAATGTCAGAGTCTCCATGGCTTAACACAAAAGTTTCTTGCTCACAGATTCTGGTGTGGATGTGCAGGTGGGAGGCTTCCACAGGCCATTCTGGGACCCCGGCTTTGTTCACCCGGGGGTCCTGTCATCCCGGGGCGGGGGGCGGTGCGGGCGGAGAAGTGGGGCTGGATCCTCTGCCCCGAGTTGGAACAGAGACTTTCCCAGAGGAGAAGAACGGCATCCAGGTTTAGAAGTAAATACATCACTTCTGCATACTTTTCCCTACAAACCCCGGGCCCATAGTCACACCCAGGTACAAGGAAAATATACTCTAGCTACATGTGAGAAAGGCAAAAGAAATGGGTTGACAGATATGGTGTTCTCTGCTACAAGAACCAAATTCTAGCACGTGATAGAATAGAGGGGGCTGGGACTGGGGCGGTGAGTGAGGCTCCTGTGGTACAAAAATGCAAGGAGTCACACGTTCTCAGGCTTAGGCGAGCACACCTGTGCTCCTCACAGACCCCCTCTTACCTCACCCTATCTTGGCCCCAATAGACAGTTTAACTGCAGAAATTAGAACAAGAGGGCAATGTGCTGCTTTAAAGGCAGGGACTAGAAAAGGCTCTTGTTATGAAAAGGAGGGAGAAAGATCTTTCTAGACAGAGTAAGCAACAAATGAAAAGGTCCTGAGGCAGGAATATTGGTTAGAGGGTTTGAGAAAGAGAAAGAGACCAATAGGACTGAGAAACCAAAGGAGAGTTGGAGACATAAGCAGAAACCAGGTCACATGGAGCCTTTGGGTCTGAGCAAGGAGTTGGGATATTATTTCAGGTATCACAAAAAGCTCTTAAGTAGCAGAATCAAAGGCTCTGACTTCTGTCTTATAAGCAATCCCTCCGAGCACCCTGTGGAGGAAGGACCACAGGAAAAGCCGCTGGAAGCCTACCGACATGTTTCCGGAGGGAGATGGGGAGAACACGGTCTACAAAATGGCAACAGACTTGGAAGAGGGATTCAAAATATACCAGAGGGAGCATACAGAAAATCCGAGGTATTGCTCAGTAATGAGAAATAAAGGTTTAAGCAACCAAGTGAATATTAATGTTTTGTGGAGCCAGGAAAAGAATATTCTTTCCATTTAAATAGTGAGTTTCCTGGGGAGAAAAGGAGAGGCTTCTCTTCTCAAGAATAATCCAACAAGGGGTTTTAAAGATGTATTTTAGAGATAGAGTGTGCACACAAGAGGGGGAGGAGCACAAAAGGAAAGAGGAGAGAGCATCTCAAGCAGACTCCCTGCCGATCACAGAGCTGGATGCGGGGCTCGATCCCACAACCCTGAGATCATGACCTGATTTATGTACATATATACATATATGTAATTATATAGACACGTATACATTTATAGACACATATATATGAAAAAAATCAAAGTTCAAGGCAATGGGCATCCCATCTCCCACCTAAAAAATTAGCATCAGTGCAATATTCTGGAGAACAATTGGCAGCAAGATCAAAAGACTCACCTTTCCATCTTGGTGGTTAAGGGCACGGTGGGATGCGATGCCTAGACTGATATTCTAGCTCTACCATTGACTAGTTCTGTGAACTTGTGCAAGTTATTTACTTTCTGTGCTTCAGATTCTTTCTCTGTAAAATGGCTAGAAAAATAGAGCCTACCTTACAGGTCATTTTAGGACTAAATAAGATAACATGTAGCATAAAGAACTATGCTTGGCACAAAAAAAGTGCTCAGTAAATATGATGAGAATATTAGTTATTACATCCAGTTCTGCACATGATTCCTAAGGGGAAATGGTGTAAAGGATGTTCACATCAGCCTTCCTAACATTTCAATATTAAAAGTTTTCAGTATTCACTGCTCAAAAGAAAGGAAATGGATTTTTAAATTTCATGGTGAGCAACTTACAATGCAGTTGTTATAAATAAGGTAATCGAAATAGTTAGGAATATATGCTTATGATATAGGTTTAAAATCTTGTATTTATGTAGAAGGAAAGGAAACAACTAGAGGGATAAAAACCAAGACGTTAACAGTGGTTATCACTGAGTAGAAAGATTATTGGTCATTTTGGTTTTCTCACTGTTCTATTTTCCAAATTTCCAAAGATGAATAGACATTGGATTTACAGCCATAAAAAACTCTGCACTTATCGTGGGGATCACTTCATGATGTATAAAAGTAACTAATCACTATGATGTACACCTGAAACTGAAGGGATATTGTGTGTGAGTTTTACTCTGTTAAAGAGAAACCGTCCAGTTAGTGCTGGTTTTGTAAACTACTTATACCGAAATGGTGTCAAGTCCTTACCATTTGCTTCCAGGACAAAGCACCTGAATGTCTCAACAAGATGGGGGGTTTATTACCAAAATAACTTGCAAAACCAAATGCAAGAAAAATGGGGTCTGACGGACATGAACTCCTAGCCCCGATTAGTGGATGTGGCTCAGCTGTTCTCTTAAAAACATACAGTTTGAAGGGGTAAAGGAAAAAAAAAAAGTCATTCCCAAACTTTCATTAGTAAAAGCAGCTAGGTGCATGCCAGTGCTATTCTCCTGGATCACAATAGAACCAATCTCTTCGGTTCACAATACTTTTTGCTCCCTTAAAATTACCACAAAGGCACTTTGCTTGGAAGAAAAGCACACACCGACGTGTTGTGTTTCTCCAGCAACAGGTTTGTTCTTGGGAGCCATGTATTAAAGGTGTTTATGTTCAAAATTTCTGGCAGTCTCTTTAATACAATCTTCCTCATAGACATGCGTGAATTAAATTTTCAACTTCACTAAACTGTTAAATGTGTATATTACAGGTATCCTTCACTGAGTAATAGAAAAGCAATGCCGATGGTAACTTGACCAGTAGCAACAAGCTGTTTTTAGATGGATATAGGAACGATTCTGTAATTAGAGCCAGCTGCAGCAGCTGAAGAGGAGGAATGGTAATTTTTTTTTTTTTTTTTTTACAACTTTACTGCCACTTACCCACTGAAGACATGGAATCTCTAGACCCTTTCCTGATATGCCTGCAAACTCAAGACTACACAACCGGAAACATGCTACTGATGGCCGCAGAGAGCACACCCTGAGTGGCTAGCTGCCATTCAGGTCAAGCTTTGGGGGAAACTTTAATCCTCCTCAGGTGACGTTACTTGTATTCTACGACATCCAGTTGATCTCCTCAAATATTTTCCTTCCTCCCTCTGTAAGCCTTTCAGAGAGTGTTTAAGTAGCACAAAGTACTGTTTTTCTACCCAATGAGCTTCAGGTTACACCAGGCTGAGGCTACTGTATGTTCACTCAGGAGCTTCTCTAAAAGCTGTTAACAGAAAACATTATCAGAAGATGTCTAATAGAATTCAGGTTTCCAGAAGGCTTGCGTTTCATTGTTAGCAGAAGCCAAAGGGGTTGTTTTGATGTCACTTGACCACTAACGTTTCAGTAGGCAGAAGCTATGGGAAGATTTTGCCTCCTCTGACAGGCAATGGCCTGACACAAATCAAAGCATTTTATTTGCTTGCAGTGAAGTTAACCCGCTGGCCAAACACGCATCCACTCCTTCCTCTGAACGTTGGCCATTAAAGGGGAAGAGTGAGGCCTATTGCCTGCTTTTCCTATAAGAACTGTGTTTTGGGGCACCTGGGTGGCTCTGTTGGTTAAATGTTTGCCGTCAGCTCTGGTCATGATCTCAGGGCCCTGGGATCGAGCCCCACACTGGGCCCTCTGCTCAGTAGGGAGTCTGTTTTTCCCTCTCACTCTCCCTCTGCTGGTGTGCGCTTTCTCTCAAATAAAATCTTTAAAACTAAAAACAAGAAACAAGAACTGTGTTTCATTGTAACAAAATACCTTTGGAAAAGAACAGTTTTTTAAATAGGATTTTAGCTAATAAATGTCAAAGGAGTAAAATTAGAGGAAAAACCTATTTTGTAACACCTCATGAAACTGATGGTTCAGCAAAAATCATCAATGGAAGAACCCATTCAATGACAGGTTAATGGGAACCTTCAAGTGGAGGGATCAGGCTGTTACCACAGGAACCCAGTGATTCATCTTAGCATCACCAAGACTGGCACAACGGGGTGTTGGGGGCTCCCGGATGTGGGGTAGTATGAAGCACACACAGCACCTGTGAGGTGTTCTAGCCAAGACAGTGGAATGCCAATCTAATCAAATTTTCAAGGTAAGCTTCTAGTTTACAAAAATATGGAGGATAGCGGAATAAGTCAAAAGCCCCCCGCCCCCCACCATAAGGGAGCAAATGGAAAAACCCAGAACGTCATCCTGCAGAAACTGACCTGATTTTTTTCCCAGTAAGTCAATGGCATGGGAAGGAAGTACTGGTCTAGAATCAAAGGAACTCGAGGAACCTACCAAGCAAGGACAGTGAGCGGGTGTTATGTGAATGCTGATCCATACATACCAGCTGTACCAAGACATTTGAGGCAATTGGTGAAGTCTGATTATATACTGATTAAGAGATGTTACCAAGTAATAACCAATTAACTAATGTGAATGACCTTGTGGTTTGGGAAGAAAAGTCCATATTTGTAAGACATGCATTCAGAAATACTTAAGGTAAAAATAGAGATTTGCTTTATAAGCATAAATTTAAAAAAACTAAAGAATAAATGAAGTGTGGCAAAATCTCAGTATTTATTCAATTTGAGCGACGGGCATATGGAGAATTATTATGTACCCTCCCTGCCTTTGTGTATGTTTGAAAATTTTCACATTTAAAATGTGAGAACAGGGCACCTGGGTAGCTCAGGTCATGGTCCCAGGGTCCCGGGATCAAGTCCCCTGTCAGGCTCCCCACTCAGTGAAGAGTCGGCTTCTCCCTCTGCCCCTCCCCCTGCTCATGGGCTCTCTCACTTTCTCCGCATGCACGCTCTCAAATAAAATCTTTAAAAAATAAAAAAAAATACGAGAACATTTAAAATAATGTTCTACTAGCAAATGAGTATGAATATAACAATATTGGATGTCACTCAAAATCAAAGGGAACTGATTTAAAATACCTCTAACACCAGAAGCAACATACCGTAGGACAATATGGAGACTGTAGTAATGTTCTGCAAAGGATGCTCACAGCTCTTGGAGTTCATTCAACCTCAATAGGAAATCAGTAAAACAGATTTTTCAACTCCAGCTAAACAATAAGAGCCAATTTGATTCATGGTTATTTGAAAAAGTAATAAACACGCTCAGGTGATTCTTGGGATTTGTACAGTTTCATAGAACTTCAGAGATGGGAAAGAATTTGAAGTCTTCTAGTCCATACCCATAAACCTTGTCTAAATCATCTTCACCCGTCAGGCCACTATGTGCCCAAGTCGAGGGATCCACTAATACCCTCCTGTATGTACAGCACATAGTCTAGTAGAGGTGGGACAGCTGAACACAATCATTCTACTTCTATTGCCATTAATACTAATTATTGAGGTATAATTAATACTTATTCCACTTATTCATATTCCTTA
The DNA here is from genome assembly GCF_002007445.2 of Ailuropoda melanoleuca. Lineage (NCBI taxonomy): Eukaryota > Metazoa > Chordata > Mammalia > Carnivora > Ursidae > Ailuropoda > Ailuropoda melanoleuca. Next base: position 74,446,472 of record NC_048226.1, read on the forward strand.
TGAAAATGAGGACATAAAGAACCTAAAGGTCTGGCACAGGTTAGGACTTGGCTTTGGATTGACATGTGTCCCTCAAAAAGAAATGCAGTTCTAATCGCCAATAACTACGAATGTAGACTTATTTGGATATAGTGCCTTTGCAGCTGTAATCAAGTTAACAGGAGGTCATTGGAGTGGGCCCTCATCCAAGTAACTGGTATTCTTGTAAAAAGGAAGAGAGACTAACACAGAAGGGAGACAGCCATGTGAAGCCGGAGCAGACTTTGGAGTTAGGCAGCCAACAGCTAAAGAACGTCTGGAGCTTCCAGAAGCTGCAAGAGGCCAGAAAGGATTTTCCCCCTCTGCAGTCTCAGCTGGTACATGGACTACTGACCCCTTAATGCTGGACTTCTAACCTCCAGAAACGGGAGGAAATTAACATCTGTTCTCTTAAGCCACCTAGTTTGTGGCACCTGTTACAGCAGCCCTCGGAAATCAATACAGTATTGTAGCATGTGCTGCCGGCACACTTCTAAAAGTCATGACATCCAGAACGGAACAGAACACGGGTGCGAGCTGGGGACCTTCCTCTGCCTCATTCTTCAATCTAGGTAAATAATCCTCTTAACGTAGCCAACTACTTTTTGCAACTGTATTACATCATAACCTCAGGAGGAGTCAGAAATCAATGATAACCCCTTGTCTCCAACATCCTAGTCCTCCCTTATTTCTTCTTTGATCTTAAGAGGAAAAACTCTACATTTGTTTTCTCTTAAAATTTCACTCGTAAGTTCATTTTGTCATGTCCAGCCATCGGCATCTTCTTGTAACCCATCGACCAACATTGAAATGTCCCGTTCAACTTCACAGCATGCAGAAGTGTGGTTGGTAATACCTTCTGTCTTCAACCTAATCATTAATAAAATATCGCTCCAAACAAGGCTGATAAGAGTCCTTTTCTAGACCAGAGGTGTCCCTCAAAGTGGACAATTCATTACTCCCCACTCTCAAACATAAGTCAGTAACTAACATTTGATGATATACCTGCATTTCTCTACCTTTCCCAAAAGGATTTTTATAGCCGATTGTATTTTCCTAAGTGCAAGCTATTATTAATGCATTTTGGTCAAACACTTATTTATCTTCCAGTCTAGTAAACCTATTCAAGGAAGCAAGATATTTGTATGGCATAACCCATGCTGGCTACAGCTGCATTGAAATCTGGCTTTCTTACAATGAAGCATTCTAGAAATTGACATAATGGTCATGTAAGAATTGAGAAATAGGTCTTCTTTCCTTTTTTTTTTTTTTTGGAATTCAGATTAAACTTCACTATCTATAGTAGTGTTTATTACAAATGTTTAAAATGGTGACTCAGAGGCCTATGATGCAGAATCCAATGAAGTAATTTGGTTTAGTATTCTGCTCAGAAAGGTAAGAGCCTTATAATTCCAGTCAATGGTTGTCAACAAGAAGCATGGGAAACTATGGACTCTAAGAAACAAACTGAGGACTTCAGAGGGGAGGGGGTGGGAGAATGGGATAGGCTGGTGATGGGTAGTAAGGAGGGCACATATTGCACGGTGCACTGGGTGTTATACGCAACTAATGAATCATCGAACCTTGCATCAGAAACCAGGGATGTACTGTATGGTGACTAACATAATGTAATAAAAAAACATTAAAAAAAAAAAAAAGGAACTCCTACACTGTTGGTCGGAATGTAAATTGGTTCAACCACTATGAAAAACAGTATGGAGTTTCCTCAAAAAATTAAGACTACTCTTACCATATAATCCAGCAATTTCACTTTTGGGTATATATCCAAAGGAAATAAAAACAGGATATTGAAGAAATAAAAAAAAATAAAAAAATAAAAAGAATTTCTATTTAAGTACCTAGTAGATGCCAGATGCATTACAGATGTGATCATGGTGCGAATGGTCCTTAGAGATCCCTCAACACTCAGTACAGTCACTGGCTTTACAACACTCTTAAGAAATACCCTCTGTTAAAAAAAAAAAAAGAAAAAGAAAAAGAAAAAAGAAAGAAAAAGAAGAAATACCCTGTTGGGGGAAAAAGGCAATCTCCAGACATCATCAAGAAAGGGTCTCTTCCATTAATGAATAGTTCCCTATATACACCTGGAAATTTCCTATGAGCCTCCTTCATTTTTCCCCTAATTCCAAAAGTTAGGATAAATCACATCCCTTTTCCACATGACAGGCCACAAGTCTTGAACAGGAGTGATCTTGTTCCTGCCCTTTCTTCCCCTAAGTCCAGGCTCTCCCATCTCTTCAAAACTTTCAAAATTCAACAAAGAGAAGTCTCCTTGAAGTTTGCCAAAGACTTTACAACAGTTAATACTGAGTCACTTTCACATCAAAATCATGTTGATCACCCACAGCAGTTGCAAAGGACCAATTATCTTATTTCTGCATAAGGGAACAACCACATTGCACCAAATTCATAATTTTGGACAATTTTCAAGAGACAGTTTCCAAACCCTAAGTCACTTTACAGAATAGTATTTAAAGGCGGGACAAAAAAAAAAAATCATTCGTAATTGACAAGATTCAGTCAAGAGTCACATCAGCCACTGCAAGATTTATTGACCAGCAGACGCTGTGGTCAATGGTTTCCCTAACTCCACAACCAACCAACCTCAACCCACTAATCATGTTCCTGGGAACCACAGCTGTCCATTATCAAACAACATTTCAGTTTTTAAGTTAGTCAGTCTCCTAACTTTAACAAAGTTTCTGTATTACACTAACCTGACGGAAGGGCAGTGACCACAAGGTATCTTTCACCAGTAGAAGGAATGCTACAGATAGGAAGCCCTAACTTCTCCCAAAACATTAGAGAGATTCCAGATCCTTAAATAGAAAATTTTAATCTAGTTTGCTCATTCCGCTCACCCAAACTACAGCTGTTCACTTCCACTTCCTTTTATCTACTTAGAAGAGCCCAGAATACCCAAGGGTTCCTCAAAATTCCCCTATAAACCTGACCCTTACACACACACACACACACACACACACACACACACACACACACACACCTACCTTCCAAGAACAAAAAACCTCTAAAACATCAAGACTCAAGCATCAAGAACTAGCGTTAATTTTAAAGTCGTCTTCTACCTACAAGAACTACCCAGAGGGCATGACAAGCCAAAGACCAGGACTCCCTTAATTTATATCTCATGATGGTAAACTTGGAGCCCCAGGTGCAGTTCTTCTCAATCTCCTGGGCTGCCAAGGGTTTTTCATTCAGCGCGGAGTCGTCAAGGACCACTGATGGTGGTGGAAAAGAACAAAAAGATACCTTAGTTATCCCAAAAAGGCTACGGTGGGGGAGGCACAATGGGGACAGGATCCGCCGCCTGGTCATAGGGATATTGACTTCACTATGATTCAACTCAACTGAAAACTGGTCTGGGGGGGTGGCGGGGGGGCGGAAGTGTGATAAATACGCAAGATCGTAATGATGATCCAGCAACTCCCTCACCATTAAAAGCCAGCTTTTATCTACAAGGAGGCATTAGAACACAGCCGGTAAGGTGAACAATTAGGAGCCAGAGAATTTTTAAATCCTCCACCAGACTTCATTACATGAGGAGGAAAGAGAACCTTTAAAAAAAAAAATTAGATTTTTCAAAATAAGATGGGACAATTTTCACTATTCTCAACAGACAAAAATGTGAGAAATTCATTATAAGAAATGGATATTTTCCATAAAGATTAAAGAATTTGGCAAACAATTAATTGTTGAGTATTAATTTGCAGTTGTTTTGGACAATTCCCAATTTTACCAGTTGCTTGAATTTTCAGGTATCCCCTTCATGGAAAAAACGTTTTTGTTTTTGTTTTCATTTTTTTTAATAAAACTAACATTTTCCAAAGTGACCACAGAAGCTGGAATCTACCTCTGAGTTGACATAATCTTTATCTCACAGATCTTAAAACTGTGAGGTTGGTTAAGTTTGCCTTTCGGTGAGGCTTTGTCAAAAGGATTAGGGACCCAAACCTGAAATGCCCCAGTAAGTCCGAAAGGTCTTTATTTGTTCCTTTTTTCTTCTTCTGTGTGGATATCAAGATGATCACAGCATCAATCTTACTGGAGAAAGCACAGTTTTCCCACCTGAACCAACGAACAGGACAAAGCGAAGTAAGCACACACCCTAGAGAACATCAGAGAACAAAGCACAAGGAAAAGAATGCAAAGTGTGCCCTCTATCGGTCTTTGAGTCTTAATTGCCAAATGGCTGGTTGGCAAGTTATATCCAGCAGTAGGCGAGACACGAAGGCCATCCTGGTAGAATAATTATCAAATGTGTTGACCAGGCAGCAAACGCCTAGCAGAAGCCCCCTGGACCTGAACTGGAGAATGTTCAGGCTGGTTCTGACCCATCTGTGAACCAGCAGCACAATACAGAGGAGTCCCGTCAGGGCCCGCGGATGTCATCAGCTGGGAAACCACAACAGCAATGTCTAAGGACTTCATATTCTGCTTTATTAATGAGATAACTAGACCACATGAGAAGAGGATTTTAACAAAAACCCCTTATTCTGTGTATTTTGTACTTCGACAAACTTTTTAGAGGAATTGAGAGAATTAAATATCCATTGTCTTCGAGTAAGGGATCAATAGCTAAGTAATTATTCACTGAGATAAGCTTGAGATAGCGCCTCTGATGTTCCCTCACATTGTGCAATATATACAGGGCATATGGCTGGAAACCCACACCTGGAAAACAGAATTTTAGAAAACAAATGTGTATATCAATTTGAACCAGCCATTTGGCATCAGGCTAATTAAGAAGGTCTACCTGCTATTACTTTAGGAGCTTATTGAAGGAAACGGATGAATCAGGGCCATTTTCAGACTTTAGTGAAAGCTTTAGATCCTCTCTACCCTAAAAAAAGGGGGGGGGGTTTGCATTTGGTTTCAGGGGACTCACAAAAACCCTGGCTCCATGTCTGGACCCCAAGTTAAGAAACCCTGCTCAACAGAAATGTGCTAAATAAGTTAAACTCTAAGCACCCTTAAGAGCCTTCAAGTGTTGAGAACTGAAAGATTTTAAATAAATGTTAAGGGTTTTCCCCAAGCAGCTAGGTAAGAAGGAAAGCCACCTACAATTAGTTTCTCTATATTTTAAGAGTAAAAGAATATTTAATAGCTTTTCTCTAATCTTGATTGGTTATTCTGATGGTATAACATGTGAGTACACATAAAATATACACACACACACATCTACATACACACGTTGACACATCTGCACGAGCACACACAAATACAGACACACGAATTTTTTCTGGCAACTGGGATACAAGAAATAAGAGGTTCCTCAAAGTTATACAAAAATGATTATCTTTAAAAAATAAAGAATGATAAAAAAAAATTGAACAAGACAAGCATGCAAAATTTTTTTAACCAGATCCCACTTGCGGTCCTGTACTACAGCTGCCCACCTAGTTGGCCTTCAGTTACTTAATATTGTTATTTTATTAGCACAATTAGGAATTGTAGAAGTTCTGAGGTCAATAGAATTCTGTGGTTCAAAGAACTCCTGAATGGGTTCAAAGGTGATTTTTTTTTTTAAATGAGCATTTATGTTGGACATGTACTGTGTCCAGGAAAAGCCAGGGAATTCAGGAGAACTGCATTCTAGTTCCAGCTACTTTCCACTTAACCATTAGTTTTTAAAATCACATTTCACCTTCCAATTCGGTCGAACAGGTCGCGCCTCCTCCAAACAGTGAAACGGCAATGCTTTCCCAGAAGGCACTGTACAGAAAAAAATTATGTCCTCTCTTGACACCTACAGAAGAATTTATTTTCATACACACACACCCACATCTCCCATAGATCGGTCTGCATAGTTCTGGTATACTCAAGGCGCAAACACAAGGATGCAGTTTGAAAAGTTTTCCTGCACTATGTACATTATTGCTTTTTAGGAAGAGAAATACCACTTTTATTTTCCCCTAAATGATTATTCCCATGGGAAAAGTGTTTGGGGATGAAAAAAGTCAAATCTCTGGTTGACCCTTTCTCTAGAAGAAAAGCTTTTAAAATATAGATTACCCCACCCCAGAATTTCCCTTTCCCTGCCCCAAACTCCCCGGCCATGTGGAGTGCTCGATCATTCAAATAAATTGGTACACAGATACTCCAACAGGCATCAGTGTGCTCCACGAAATTCTGAAAATTATCAGAATAGACTTCAGAAAGAGGGCTGGGCTGGGAAGGCCTTTCTATCTTGATGGTTTTTGTCTTTCAACTTTGAAGACAAGCCAATAATGAGATGATACCTAAGAATGCATTCTAGCTTCAACTATGTGCAAAGAACTTAGAAATTTTTTTTTAAAAAACTTCTCATTAAGTCACCAAAATTATTTTAAGGGCAAACAAAATCTCGTCGTCAATGGCTTTGTTCAGCCACTATTTGTGCAGAAGCACTCTGTGAGGCTGGCTTCGGGGATACAGAGAGGAATCGGCAGTGCTGTCCTAGAGGAGACTGAAATACAGTATGGAGAAGACATTTGGAAAATAACCAGAATAAAGGGGAAAATAAGAGCATGCTTGAAGAGTGGCACAGAAAGCTGAGAAAGCTATGAGGGAATAATGGATTTTGGCTTCAGGAAAAAAAGGCAGAAAATTCCGGGGGGGGGGGATTGCTAAAGGCAGTGAATTCAGCTGGGCATGCAGATGTTCAACTTCAAAACCTCAAAACATGGGGCGCCTGGGTAGCACAGTCGTTAAGCATCTGTCTTCAGCTCAGGGCATGATCCCGGCGTTCTGGGATTGAGTCCCACATAGGGCTCCTCCGCTGGGAGCCTGCTTCTTCCTCTCCCACTCCCCCTGCTTGTGTCCCCTCTCTCACTGGCTGTCTATCTCTGCCAATTAAATAAAAAATCTTTTAAAAAACAAAACAAAACAAAAACCCTCAAAACACATGGTGTGTTTGGAAATGGAGTAACCCGGTAAAGCTAAAGCGTGTAGCACTTCCAGGATGGTGGAAACTTGGAAAGGAGCTGCCACTAGGTGGTGAGGACAGCCTGGAATACTGTGTGAAAGAGGCTGGCAAGGTTTCTGTGGTCAGTGTGGAGACCTGGAGGGTTGGGGTTTATTAACAGAAGTCACATGATCAGATCCGTGGCTGAGAAACCTTCAACACGGCAGCATTGAGTGAAGGATGGAGTAAAGAAGAAGTAGATGCTGGGAGAGGAGTCCGTGAGGGTCAGAGCTAGGAAGTACTTTTGGGAATGGAAAGGATGGGGTGGATATAAACCTTTCTGAACTAGACTAAGACCGAATGAACCAATGAAAGAGACAACAGGGAAGACAAAGGCTACAAGGAGGCTTTCAGCCTCGACTCCTACAAACCTCATGAATAGAAGAAGAAACACAGGTGGAAAACACGTTTGGGAGAGGGCACAGAAGGGGCAGGAGTTGTCAAGTTTGCGTGTGCACAGAACATAATATCTATCTGTATATGAGGGTGCACGGCCTATCTATCCATACAGCAGTAGTTGGGAGTCAGAGGGGAATAGAATCTGAAGCTAAAAAGAAAAAGAATTTTTTTAAGTTGAAGCTGGAGTTGAAGGACTTTACATGGAAGTAACAGTTGAAGATACAGGGATGGGTAAAATCCCTTGAAGGGAAAGAATAAAGGAAAATAAACAATAGTCTACACCTTCTCTGAATGAGGGGACCAAATAAGAGAAATGGGCAGAATATGGGAAGCAAAATTAGAGTGTGAGGTCACTAGTCAGAGGAAGAGACTTTCTTTGGAAAGGAGGGATATCTCCAGAGGAAGCAGTCATGGAGGGCTGTCATGATGTTGGTGGCCTCGCAAGGAGGGGACTATAAGGAGGACTGTTAAGAAAATCTTTTCAATAAAGTGGTGGATGCAGAAGGCAGATTGTAACTGACTAAAGGGTGAATGGAACAAGATTGTTAATCAAGAGAAGGGAAGGGGACGAGTGAAGAAAAAGGGAAGAGATTGGAAAGCAATGCAAAGAAGAAGGAAATTAAGAATTTTAGGATTGTGGGAAAGCACCATGCTCTAAAAGACGGTGACTGGCATGGAGGGGTCCTAGAAAAGAGCAGAACAGGTTGGGGGCAGGCCTTAGGAAGAATAAAAACACATTCCCGTTACTCATTACCTCTCCCCTTCCCCCATCACTTCCTGGTCCCACCGTCTTGTCTGGGAAAGAGGACAAGAGAGTAACTGGGAAAGAAGAGTGAAAATCCTTCTTAGTTCCAAAGATCTGATTTCCACAGAACCCCTTTCTCTCCAAGCCCACAAATGCACATACACCTATACGTATATATCCCTCCCTGAACATAGATCTAATTATATACATTGAGTGTTCTCTTCAGCATTAATTAGCACCTTCAGTATTTATTCCATAAATTCCCATCATTGGTACCTTCCATATTTATTCCAGCTAAAATATGAAAATGTATGCATATGGACATGCAACACTGTACCTATGATTAATCCTTGATTGTTGCAGATAATGGGGAAAAATGATGACATTTGGGGGGGAAGAAAGTTTAAAACTATTTTCATCCCAGGGCTTATCATCCCCTTTTAGCACAGTGGTTATCAAGCATTGTATCAAATGATTTGCCTGTCATTTATTTCCTGCACTTAGGAGGGGTAGGAGTGCTTATCCCCAAGGATGCGAGGAGGTTTAAAAGGCAGTCAGTTGGAAGGAACGAAGTAAAAATTATCCTGGGTAATCCATACACTGGCCGGTCAGTCTCTTAATAAGTCAAGAAGTGGTTTTGCATTAAGGAATTAGAAGTGTCATTTCCAACTTGTGATTCCGCAAATATTGGATTCTACCCGAGCTGGATTTATAAGCAGATAAAGCCAGAATTAAATGGAGGCCTGGGAGAACATCACCTATTCTGAATCACTTCCAAATTTCAGTAGCATAATAAAAGTTTGGTGGAGACACAGCAGTTTTTTAACCTTTGTGCCCTGGTAAGATACTAGGCAGAAAAACCTAGAATTAGGCTAGAAGAACAAAACAGCTCATTCACAGAGGACAAGAAAAGAGCGTATTTACATGCAAAGTTAAACATCACAAGAGATTTTCAGAAATACTCTGGAACTTAAAGGTAATATAAAAGACATATTTTAAAGCTTTCTCATTTAAGTTTAGGTAAATATGTTCCATGTGACCTATCATCTGTGTTTTTGAAAGAATACCAATGAGAAATACGTGATCATTAACAGCACTTGTAAAGCCAAGTATCTCCAAATCTCTTCATTAAATTTTAATTTAGCCCGATAGCATTTAAGAGAAAATGTTTAGGTTTTTCACCAGCCTCAGTTACCAGATACATACCACACTGTTGGTGATAAACACTTCAGTTTCACGGAAGAAGCCAAATCTAATCTTAAGGAAAATGAGAGGTTACGGAGGGAGAAGCCGAGGCTTTACTATGGAAAAGGCTAGGCGGGAAACATTTGTCCTACTATGCCCCCTACCATCCAACCACCAGAAACTCCAATTACATATCTGGGAGACTTGCTGCTTTTTAAGGAGTTTTATCAAGAAGTTTTCATAGATCCCTGGTTAAAATGTGATTGGGCATATAAACAGAAGGAAGGAGATAGAAAATTAAGTCACTGAATACCAAGCTCAAGAAATCCCAGAAACCATAATAAAGTTATGATTTGTCTATCCACCTTTCAGTAATTCAACCTGAAATGTGGCTTACAACCATTCCGAGAAATGAAACAAATGTGCCCAGTTTGCCCTACAAATAAACCATAAGTGGTTCCAAGACAGGTACAGGCAGGGGGTTAACAGTAGCTAATAATGGCCACGCTTCTGAATGAGAGGGTGGGGTGAGGGGGCCAAGGAGTTACAACTGTTACCATGTAGACAACATGTGAATTGTCAACCAGCTTTTCAAAATGTTGGCATGTGCCTCCTCTCTGCACAATTGTCATTCTCTGTTGTGTTTGTGCCTAAATAAAAATTAATGCTACCAGGCCCTATTAATGATTATCAAATATATTTTTATTTTAGAATTTTGTTTTCTAAAGCAGGGGAAGAAAGAGTGTAAGTGTTGTTGTTTAGGATGGTCTCCCCCATACTAGGTTTGGCCAAAAGTAGGGAAGGTTGACATTCTATTCTCTCAATCCTCTGGCTCTATTTTGAAATAGAACATACAGTTAAATGATATATTTGCTCTCTATTCCAAACTGGATGCAATTGATTTTAACTGACTAAATTATCTAACCTCTGCCAAGAATTTTATTTCATTAAGAAAATGATATTATAGAGCATCTGAGATCACACAGCAGACTAAACATAAAGCCAAAGGAGTCCTGAGAACACTCCACGGTGAAGGTTTGATTATTTGCAGATGGAATATAGAAGAAAAGAAATCAGCTCGCAGGCATCAGCCTAACCAATCCTGGTATCACCGCTGCCTACACAGTAGCACAAAGCCAAGAAAATAACCGATCTTCTAAGCCACAACACGCTTTTTTTTAAGGTACTAATCACTTTTCTCCCTAGAAAGTAATATTTAACTGCCACTATCCAAAACAAAGGGAAAAGGGGAAATGTTGGTACCACAATAGGCTCTAGTATGTCAACTGTCACTGCTGACATGATTTGGCCAGTGGTCAAGCATTCACCAAGGAACTAATTTAAATCAATCTCCTTTGGAAAAGCCAATTGTTTGGTACACACAACAATTGGTGTAGAATCAATCAGTGGACATGAGATCAATTAAAACCAGCTTAAGTTTGTGAAGAGGGACAATTCACACAACCTGAGTTAGATCTCTATTCATTTCAATACTCTCACAATGCAATCCTTAAGCTTCCTCGCAAAGCAGAAAAGCTACTATCACCCTACGCTGTCTAGTCAGGCCTTCAAGTAGTTCCACTTTTAATTAAAAACACAGTACACCCTTTGTTGGCACAGATAGTGTGGTCACTTTTAAAAACCGTAGTTATTTTAGCCAGAAACTTGGAATTTGGGAAGGGACAGCTGTTAAGAAAGGGGGAAAAATGCAAACTTCGATAAATTTTTTTTTTCTTTACCACCTTTCCAATTTACACATAGTTGAAAGTAGTTGAATTTTATTAAATCGAAAGGTTGGTTTGGCAAAAGTTACTATTGTACACTTTAGAACAGGGTTTCTAAGTGTCAGCACTTGGGGCTAGGGAGGGTAATTGCTAGATCTTGCCAAACCAGCTTTGAAATGAATAGGTTTTGTGTCAGATACCTAAGAAGACACAGGACCAACTTCAGAGATGGCTCCGCCCGGGAAGAGCATGCAATACCGCTTCTGGCCGCAGGGGTGCTGTAATGTCCTCTATCAAACAGCCCCGCGGGGTGAAGCTCTCCCAAAACACTAGGTTAGATTCCTCCTCCGCCACAATGGGACAGGCAGTGGGGATTAGAAAGACCTCACGGAATTGGTCAGTCATCCAGTAAACAACCACCTGGCAAAGCGTCTTAGGAATTTCCCTATTTGCGCGAACTTTAAGCATCTCCGTTTTTTCCCAACCAAGTAGACAGCACCTTGTGCTGGTAAGAGGGGATAAAGCCTCTCCAAACATGTTTGACCACAGTGTAACCAAAAATTGCCATATCTGCAAGTGACACCTCAAAAGAAAATACCAGGCAGAGAAAGGAGCCAGTGGGGAGAAGGAGTGGAGGAGGAGATGGAAAGGGACATTTCAGGACGAACATCAGTATTAAACTTTCATGGCCTCTGGGAAGAAATTTCCCCCTAGCATTTTCCTGCGAAACGATTTCTGAAAATAAGCATTTTTCCGAATGCCAGGAATAAGTAAAAGAGAAAGGGGCCGACTTTTTAAAAAACCAGATCCGTAGCGTCAGTTGGAGAGCAGAGGTTAGGGAAGTCGCACACCACCAGTTATCAGAGCTCTGCCCTCGGGTCCGCCAATCTCCAGCCCTCGGGGTAGGTGGCAACAGCTTAAGGACGTCCTAAAAAGCTATGAAAAGTTAGGCGCGAAGAGCTCTCTCCAAAATCTGGGTGCAGGACCGGAGATTCCATAAAACGAGTTTTACACATGTCCTATCACAGGTGAGTGCGACGTTTCTATCCCGGGGAGGGGGGGGGATCAAAATCTGTTAACTTCAAGACAAATTCTAACCGTGCAGGAGTCCAAATTGCTAGACGAAAACGAATAGTTCTAAGGGGCTGCTGGGCACCTTCCATGCGCCGGGTAATGCGCGGACTGGGTGTGTGTGTGTGCGCGTTGGGGTGGTGTCTAAATTCCCCCCCGCCTCAGAAGACTTCATTGTCTCTAGCAACCCTTCCCCTAAAATGCAGCTGGATTAGCTGCAGCCACAGCAGGACTCAAATAGGCACACAGTAAATCTGCCTGAGAGCTAGCGCTCTGAAATCTTTCTGGAGGCTTCCACATGCCTTCCCCGCAGCGCACAGAAGTGATGGAGATTTGAGGGAGCGGTTAAAAAGCCGCAAGTGAATTTCACTGAGAGCAGAAACAGGATACTTTTGAGGGAAGTGTACGGAGAGGGCAAAGTCAGGCCTGTCCCCAAAACATCACTCCGCACGCCAGCGCTCCCCAGAAAACCTGCGTACAAGTTGCTGCTGCTCAATGCAAAAAGTTCAGTAAATCATTCCACGTAGTCTTCGGTTCCGGAAAAAAAAGATCAATTTTGCCCTTTCCCTGTAAATGTAGGTCCTCCACCTTGACTTGGTACCCCTCCTTAGCGCTCTCTCTCTCTCTCTCTCTCTCTCACACACACACACACACACACGCACGCACAGCTAGGCCGTGTTCAAAGCGATCTGGGGCGCACGTGGGTGGGGAAGGTAGACACAGATGAGCTGCAGGGGAGATGGTTAAGAGGACTAAAAAAAGAGAAAGACAAAGAGAAGAACAAGAAACAATGGATGGCCGATAAGAAAGGACAGCGAAAGAGGAGTTCAGGAGTAGAAGCGGGGCAGCGAACCGAATACGGACCGCACCACTTAATCGCGAGCGCCGGCTCTCCAGCACGTCTCGCTCCGGCTCGCAGCGCCTCTGAGGACAGAAAAGACAGCGTTCTGCCGAGCTCAGGGGCCCAGAAAGTGCAGAGCGGCTGCGCGCGCGAGCGGGGTGGAGGGCACTGTCTGCCCAGAGGAGCCCGGGGAGCCCCGCACGAGTGCCGCGACCCGCCCCCACGCACCTCCGGCAGAGTAGGACTCACCTCGCTTACTGCGTCTCCATCGGTTTCCTTGGCAGTGGCTGTAATCCATACAATTCAGGATGATGAGCGCAAAGGAGAAGAGGCGAAACTGCATCTGGGCGGTCGGGCGGGGGAGAGTCGCCTCTCAAAGTCGGGGAATTGGATAGCTCATCCGAGGAGCCGGCGCCCACCGCGCTGCTACGGAAGACGCAGAGGGAGAGTGGCCACTAGCCCGGCGGCCACGCTCTGGTCAGTTCGGCGCCGTCAGCATCTCTCAAGCCTCGAACCTGGGAGACGAGGAGGAGAAGCAGAGTGGAGAGAGCCCCGAGGACACAGCTGCCTCTTCGCGCGTCCCAATTTAAGAAAGGGAGGGAGGGGGGCGCGAACCCACCGCTTGGCACGAGCCGCGGGGCAATTTAACCCCGAGCGCACAGCCGCGGGCGACTTGGAGGGGAAGGTGATTTACAATCAGTGAATTAGCAACCTCTGCCGAGCTACGGGCTCCGACCCGGGGGAAAGGGCGTTGTGCGGACGGTCCAGGGAAAGGAAAGAGCTCCGAAGGCACCAAGGGCGCAGGGTTCAAGGAGCCCCCCTCGGCCCTCGGGTCCCACAGTGGGCTAACCCAGCGCGGTGGCCGCGGCGGCCGGACGCGGGTCGCCTACCGTGGCACTTACGTTTCGGACGGTGCGGCGTGCCTAGGCGCGGCGCTCCATCCCGGGCTGGGGAAGCGAGTCGCCTCGCTAGCACGTGGGCTGGGGAAAAGTTTGCAGAGAAGCGCCGGGAGCTCCCGGCAGCTCCGGGATTCCGGCGGCCACCGCGGGTTCGCAGTGCTCTCACGGTCCTCTGGGCTGGCGGTGCCTAGCAGGAGCGCGGCGGGGAGGGCGCGTCAGCAACCTCGGGGATGCTGCGTCCCCACCGGTGAGTGCGGTCCTCGGGTGACCGGCACGACCGGCTCTCACCCTCTAGGTCCCTGTCCAACTGTGCGGTTTCCCGGGCTCTACTCCACAGCCACTTCACAGTTAGGACGTCTCCCTTTCCAAGCTGTGGGAGACAGAACGCTCCCGCGAGGCCGCAGGGATGTGGTGAGCGTCCTTTCCGACGGAGATGCAGCCCGGCTGAGGCTCGGGATGCTTCTATAAGTAGGTGGTGCTGTGGTCCAAGGCATCTATGTCAGGCTGCCTCGGAGTTCCTGGGTCCTAAAGCCAGAAACTCCCGGGTTTCCCTGAGGTCCTAAAGAGCGCTGACAGCTGCCAGCGAGCCCAACCCCAGGCAAATCCCCTCCGTACTTTCCTGGAGTGCACGGCTAAACTGAAGTGTAGCTGGGGTGGGGGCGCCCCCGGACCGCGCCGGGCGAGGGAGCCCAGCAGACTTCACCCCAAGGCGTCTAATTCGGGCGCTCCGGGGTGGGTTCCAACCCCTGCCCTGACCTTCCTGCGGGAGGATATGACTGACAGAGGGCTTGTCCTAGACCATCCTTCCTGAGCTCCCTGCCGGGACTGCTGCTCCTGAAAAACTGAGTTTGAACTTGAGCCGCAGCCCGAAAGATACCACACTTCTGCCACTTTTTAATTCACGTCTGGGCTTTGTTTTCTAGGGAGATCTGTTAGCAAGGCTGAAATTAAAATGCGCCCTCGGTGTAGCGAGTGAAAGGCGTATTTCCAATAGCTTTTGCTTATCCTCAGAAGCGTTGTTTCTTGACTTTGTTTCTTCTCCAGAAAAACTTACAAAAGTTTGTGGTCCCTTACTTGCAGGATTCAAGAAATTGGGACCTTGCTTCTTTAAAGAAAAGTTCACTTTCCACCAAAGTATTTCTCAGTCATAATCCTCGTCTCTCTCTCCACCCTCAAAGAGCCCTTATTTAAATTTCTGGGTGCCCTGGCTTTGGGGACTACTGTTAATATACACTTGATGCTACCTGATTTTTTTTTTTTTTGGTGCTGCCAAATTTCATTCTGCTGAAATCTTCTGCCCTGCCCTCATTACTGTAGGAATGAATGTATTTACTCCTTAGGCAAAAGGTAAGTTTTTTTTTGTTTTGTTTTGTTTTTTTTGCTGCTAATCATGGCAGTATGAATGTTTGTAGATAAGACTATATATTAGCATATCCTACCCCTTAATTTTTCTTTTCTATCCCTTCAGTCTCAGATGTTCAGAAATGTAGAAACTTGACACAATCGTGTTGCAACAATAAGACTATTAGAATAGCCATGTTTATTAACCGTTCCATTATTGTCTATCCATAACTATTTTTACAGACATCACTATTACATAACAATATTTATGTGCTAAGAACTTCAGTGTTATTTCCTTTATGCATGCTTGAGAACATCCAAGATAAATCTGAGTTGAGGTCACTGGTCCCATTTCCTAGATAAGAAAATTCAGCCCCTGAGACTGGCCCACAGGGAACAGAGTTGACAAAACACACTGCAGGAACAGTGGATCTGTTTCTCAGCTTTCAGAGTCTTTGATTTTTATCACAGGATTGTAAGCAACTGGAAACATTTCAGCTTAGGGAGTGGCCTAGCATTTAGCAGGATGGCTTGGAGAGTCCAGTAGATATCCCTCCATCATCACAAATACCACTCACACGATGCACACACCAAATTTACTGCACTTCTAAAGAAGTTCAATCCGTGGGAGAGTAAAGCTCTCTGCCTTTCTGTATAGCTTCAAGACCACTTCATTGATCAGTGGTTATCAGTGTCTTTTAGCATACTTATTTTTTTCTTTTAAAATATTTAAGGGCAAACCGAGCACAAGATCAAGTAGATCTAACTCTACCATTAACCACCTTGGTCACTTTGGCAACTTTCTGGATCTCAGTTTCCTTGGCTGTATTCTTAGGAAATTAAAACAAGATCTCTTCCATCTCTGCCATGCTCTGGTTCACAATCAATTTTCTAATTCTATCAAGAAGTTTCTGCTTCTATGGGGTCTAACCAGTGTGGGGACAAACACATTACTGATAGATTTTCAGTGTAGAAAGATGTCATTCATAGTTAAATTACAGACCACTTTCAACCTTCTGTCTTCAAAGATTACTTTCCATAATTTCAATCATTTAGGTGGCACAGTCGGAATTTCTTTAAGCCAGAGAGCCTTTTCAGTTTAGTGAACTCCTAGATCAATTTCATTTTAAAAAAGAATTTTAACAGCGCCACTTCGGTTGAAGGTTGGTGGTGCTCTTAAGACAAGAATGGGCTCTGGGAGAAAAGAAGAGTCTTAATTCCTTTGTTCTTGTGCTTGCTCCTGGTCTCTCTGCTCTTTAGAGGGCACCACTGAACCTCAAAAATGTCTCTCTTAGTTCTTGGGGTGCTTAGAGGCTCACACTTAATCTCTTAGGGGCCACTTTGTTGATAATGCAGATTTTTTTTTTTTTGCCTTTCACTGAATATTTTTCCTGATTTCAAGAACCCAGGAATGTTCTTGCTACTAAAAAATACAACCCAAGCGGATCCTAAACTATCATTAACTTTAATCCCATATTTCTGCTTCCTTTCATTTCTAAACTCTGAATGTGTTGTTGAGCCTCAGAGCTCAGTTTCTCCATCTCAGAGACTCAGTGGACTCTTTCTTCAAACTGAGTTTAGATGGTGGTTTCATTAAACTCGCTTTATAAATAGATACGTGCCTGGTGTCTGTTTACAGAGAAACATACTGTGAGATTGACTTCATACCACTCCTTGGCGATAGAGGAGGTCAAGTGAGGGCAGGTTTGGGGAATGATGTTATAGATGGAAGGCAACTTGCGTACTCTACTTTCCTGACTTGTAACTCATCAATACACCTAAAATTCAATCCTTAAAGAAGATACAAGCAAAAGGCTCTCCCCCAGCCAGCCAATTCTCCTCCTCAGAGACAACCAGTTATTTGGGTATAACCTTCCAGGTTTTGAATATACTTCAAGAAAATGTGTGTGTGTGTGTCTATATACACACTATATATAATATATTCTTCCCCGTCTTTTATGCAACTAGTAGAAAACTGTATTCACTAATCTGCACCTTGATTTTTTTTCATGCATCTTAAAGTTCATTTGGTATCTGCTCATAAAAAACTTTCTTGCTCTTTTTATATAATTACGTATCATGTCATTGTAGGGTTGTATTTAGCCAGCTCCCTACCAAAAGTCCTTTAGGTTGTCTTCATCTTTTTCTGTTCTAAGCAATGCTTCAGTTCACCTTTCCATGGCTCATTTGACCTTTGTGTTATAGATTCCTAAAAGTAGCCAAGTTGCATCGAACAGTTGGATATGTGTACGTGGGCATTCTTAAACCTGCCTCCCACAGAGGTTCTATCAAACCACAGCCTATAAAAGCTCCCATCTCCTATACACTAGCCAACACGTTCTCATCCTTGATACTCCAAGGCAAACAGTGATACCTCATACTTTCAATTTTTATTTCTTTTAAATAAAATTATGTGTTTTTAATATGTTCGAGCTATTTCAATTTCCTTTTAAGTGAACTCTCCAAAGGTATCATTTACCTCTTTCACTATGTTCTTGGTCATTTATTTTTGCTTTGTAGACTATATACACACATGACATGTATATATGTATATATATGCACATACACACACACACAAAATTGTAATTTTTGTTGCAAATGTTTTAACTTAATGATTTTTCTCTTTGTTTTTAATGTGTATAATTGCTGCAAATTTTTAAATATTTTTATGTAGTTAAATTTGTCAGTGTTCTCTGGTATAGACTTCTTTTTTTTTTTTTAAGATTTTATTTATTTATTTGACAGAGATAGAGACAGCCAGCGAGAGAGGGAACACAAGCAGGGGGAGTGGGAGAGGAAGAAGCAGGCTCATAGCAGAGGAGCCTGATGTGGGGCTCGATCCCATAACACCAGGATCACGCCCTGAGCCGAAGGCAGACGCTTAACCGCTGTGCCACCCAGGCGCCCCTCTGGTATAGACTTCTGTTTGTGTCATACTTGAAAAAGCTCTTCCCCATGCCATTCTTCTTAAATTTTCATTTGAGAGTCTTCTAATGTATTTTTTGACGTTAAAAACCATAAGGTATTAGTGATCTTATGATTGCATCACGTGGCTACATTATAATAGATTTAAATTTTTCCGAACCTTTCTTAACTATTTATATTTACACATTTGGTAGACTGGCTCTGACTCTCATTTTCATTAGCTAATGTCCTTAGAGTTCTCTTATCTTTTATGCCATCAGATATTCACATTCTCAGATTTAAAGTTTCCCACTATTTTATTACTCGTTGAAATTTGTTGATGTCGTACTTGCCCTTCCAGTCTGCAATTTATCCATTAATTACCTCAAAATAAATTATGGCATTTTTGCCATTCTATCAATATTGATAGTATAATTTTTTTCCTGTTAAATGTAAGCTGAATATTTATTTTGCTAGTTGTATGTGATAGCCTATGTTCATTTATTATATTGTGTATGAAATAATTAAATTAATTAATATGAAAGATCTTCAGCAAGGTCACTGACCAGTCCTTATCCAAGTTAATTTGTTGTTTTTAAAAGCCACACCATAATCACTTATTTAACATTTGAAAAATGTGTAAATATTTGACTTCTCCAAATGTTACTACTGTGTTCTGCCACTTGAGAACTCTTCTGTAGACTGATGTGATAAGGCTTATTTCTCATTTTGCTCTCCATCCTCATGGAAGAGATCCAGGAGGCTCTCTTCAAAGGAAGTCCAACTCAGACCAGCTCATAAGAGAAAACTCAAGATTTGACCTGCCGTTTTACAATTATTTCCTTTATTTAATCTTATGTGCTCTGAACTCTTTTGAACTAAAGTCGTATGTGTCATTTCCATTCTTTCCTGTGCGCATGCGGTTGCTGGAAGAAGTGTTACTACACTTGGTTAACGACAAGAGTCACAAAATGATTCCCAGCTATTTTAAGACTTAGACCCAGTTCCATAAATATGAAGAGAAGGTTTCCTTTGACACTCAATTAGCCATGCTAATTGGGATAAACAATAGAACAGGTAATCTCTGAGAGCAGGAAATACCCTTCTCAGAACTCTTTCCAGAACAAGGATCCAAAATAGATAGGCCTCTCCTAAGCAATTGGTTTGTCTTTAACTTACAGTTATAATGAACTGCATTACTGTTCAAAAACAAATTTGTGGCTTACCATCCGCCAGTGCATAGGACAGGCAGGCACTTTATGTACTAGTCTCATTTCTTGCTCCATTTTATGTTTCTAGTCTCATTTTCCCTTTGCTGTGTTTTTCTCAATTTAATGTGCTTACTTTGCAATATTAATATGCATCTTTATAAGCCACTTTATCTTTTTAAGAATTTATTTATTTGACAGAGAGAGAGAGCACAAGCAAGGGGAGCGGTAGGTGGAGGGAGAGGGCTCAGCAGGGAGCCCAATGCGGGGCTTGAACCCAGGACCCCAGGATCATGGCCTAAGCCAAAGGCAGATGCTTTATAAGCCACTTTAACTTTGTTTTTGTTTTTGTTTTTTTTTAAAGATTTTATTTATTTATTCGACAGAGATAGAGACAGCCAGCAAGAGATGGAACACAAGCAGGGGGAGTGGGAGAGGAAGAAGCAGGCTCACAGCAGAAGAGCCCTGATGTGGGGCTCGATCCCAGAACGCCGGGATCATGCCCTGAGCCGAAGGCAGACGCTTAACCACTGTGCCACCCAGGCACCCCATAAGCCACTTTAACTTTGAAACAATATAGAAATTTAAAAAATAATAATACATACATTATATACCTGATAATACAAAAATATATACACAGGTCAGAGAACCAATGTGGGGTTCTTCTAGTTGCTGAGTATGTCTGCTCTAACTATTCATTCCAAAACAGGAAATATCCATAGCGTGAATTTGGAAACTCACTAGGCCCATTGGGAGATGGATCCAAGCCAAAATGCCATTAGTTACCCAATCTTCATAAGTCCCTCTCTTGACATGTTATTTTATTTTTATTTTGCTTAAATTCAATTAATTAACATATAGTGTATCATTATCTCTTGACATTTTAGGTGTTAATCATTTAATGTTAGTCCCCCAAAATCAGGTTATTTCCACTTCCCCAAAACACAGTCATCTGAGTAAACGGCCTCACATCCTGCTGGGAAGGCCAGGAGACAGCCTTACTGTGAGGATCCTTGCTCAATAGACCTGACCTCCTCTATATTCAAGCAGCTCTGGGGCTGTGAACTGGCTCAAGGCTGGGATTGGTTAAGGGCTGTGACTCTGTATTGTGGTGACTCAAGTTCCATTTCTATAAGCCAGACCTAAAGGTTTTCTGTTATACAAATCAAGTAAGACTTTCCTAGGCCACCTACTATTTCAGTCCTAGGGAGAAAGTAAGTAATAATTGCCAGCTACAATCATATGACTAGCTGCAGAAACAGATATAAGCATTTCTTCCTTGATTGGATATGGATATCAAATATCATCTCTTATTCCTCTGCTATCTAGCATAAGATGTGTAAATTGTAATTGAACTTATATCACAGTATTAAACCAGAAAATATGAAATAGCGAGTATGACTCAGCTAAAAGAATGAATATCATCCCAAGATGAAGAAAGGAGCACGTGAGACTTTGTAGATTCTCTTTTGGGAGGAAGTCAGTATGTTTCTGTGTGGATAGGTGTGCCATGTTCTGTGGAAGCATAAATTTGCTTTTGTCTTTATCTGGGAGTTGAATGTGGTCAACAGAGGTATGTGCTGGATGCCAGATTGTCAAGAGGATGGACCATCGTGGTTTGTACTGTCACCAGGGTTAAGTTGGGAACAGTATTTCCCAAATCCCCTGCCATGTAATGATTCTGAGTTAAGGCTAAAAGAATAATCTACGTGAGATTTGGGGGAAAGAAATAAAACAGTGGCCAAGACTTTCTAAAGATCTTTCTGTAGTAAGACGTGATAATGGACAGAAGCTGAGGTACACAGTGGGTACCAGCTTGAAACTCACTTTTCTATATATAGCGCTTCTTCCTCCTGATGGTGGCCCTGCTGACCGAGAGACCCCAGGCCCACGACTAGACAACTAGCTGTAGAGACAATAGATTTCCAGAGACCTCTCCACAAATTCTTCCTTTGCTGTAGCACTATGGTGGTGGGGCATGCTTGGCTTGTCAGACACATTAGTGACTTCTCTGATCCTCCAATTTCCCTTCCAGGTCTTTATTTCCTCAGTTTCTCTCACAATTGTGTGAGATCTAACTTCTATAATAACTCCACCTATAACACCCAGTAAATCTGTTCTCCCAACTGAACCATGGCCAACATAAATATTATCTATTGATTTCCACGATAAAAAAAAAATGAGAACTTATTCCCTTTTCTTCCTGCTTCTTCCCTACACACCATCCCCCCATCTTTCAGGTATGGTTAGATCAATATCAAGTGTCATGTTACTATGACTGATGTTATTTAGAGCCATGTCATGTAGTAAACTGCAACTATGGTTACTTTCCTGTGCAACTTTTTTTTCCTCTGGAATTATCATTACCTTGTTTTCTCTTCTGTAGAGTTTTCTGTGACTTCCCAGAAATTCAGTGCAAACATTCTTCTGGTGTTCTTAATTACCTCTTAATATGTTTATTCATACCAAGTAGACCATCAGTTTCATCTTCCTAAAGTTCCTCTTGAGGGCTCTGGCATGCTTCATCTGAACCGGTCACCCTTTGGGTCTGATACATAGTTGTCATTCTGAGATGTCCTCACTATCCTCCTGGGAATTCCCCTTCCCTCTCACCTCTAGTGGATTTTCTGTTTCCTGTGTCCCACATCTTCCCCTTTCCTTGTTAATCCTTCAATGTGGTGAAGGACATTCTCCAAGAATTTCTGGAACAATTTTGTATAGGAGTAAATTTTTTGAGACTTTGTATATTTAAAAATGTCCTTGTTCTACCCTCACAACTGGTTAGTTGGCTGGATACAAAATTTTAGATTGAGACTATTTTTCCTTAGTAGTTTGGGGATATTACCCTGCTGTATTCTACCCTCCAATATCCCTTCAACAAGGCCAAAGCCATTCTAATTACTGATTCTTCTTTATGTTCTTGTCTGTAGCCCCTACCAGAGGTTGGAGGTCTAAAATTTCACTGTCAGTACTTTGTTGTGGATCTTTTTTCATTATTCTTGCTGGAGGTTTGATGGCCCTTTAAACCTGCAAAGTCATGTCCTTCAGTTCTATAATTGATCTTTGGTTATTTTGTTGGATGATCTCTCTCCTCCCATACACATTTGCTCCCCTCTTTTTTTTTTTTTTTTGAATACCTGTTGTTCAAATATTGAACATTTGAGTGGTCTTTTAATTTTTCTGTATTTCCTCTCCTATTTTTCATCTCTCTTTTTTCTCTACTTTCTGGAATATGGTCTCAACTTCATCCTTCATGTCATATAGAGAATTTTCCATCGCCCTTCTCATTTTTTTTAATTGCAAGAGCTCTCTTTCTCTTTTTAAAATTTTCTTTGTGGTACCTAGTCTTGTTTATTCCAGTTGCTTTTCTATGTGTTTATTTTGGTCTTTATCTTTCATCTTTAGGGATTTTCTTGATATTTGACAATTCTTGGCTATTTGCTTATATTTTAAAATGAGAGATGAAAAAGCTGATTTAAAAAAAATCATCATTTGGGTGATGCTTGTCAACTTGAGATTTACTAAAAGGAAAAAATGGACCATAAGTAAACTGACTGAGGCATTTTGTGAAAGAAATCAAAATATAATTTATTTAATTATTCTCACTAGGGTTGGTCAGATTTCCCAGAGAAAATTTCCCTAATATTCTGCCAAGTGGAAGGGTTGGGGGTTAGGCAGTTGTCTTTATTCCTCCTTTCTTTGAGAATTTTTCCCTCTTTTCGATAAAATATTTTACTTAAGATTTAGTAAGGTTTCAGGGGAGTGCAAAATTAAAGGCATAAAAGTGTTCTACTGTTATTTGTCTCCATATGTTCTTTTATTCACTCAATAAATAGTTGTTGAAGTCCTATATACTGACACCGTTATGGATGCGGAGGATACAGTAGTGAGAAAGGAAGATGAGATCACTACCCTTACCGAGCTTGTACTATACCGTTTACATTGTATCATATTTTATGTTATGTTATATAGATATAACTGGGAAGCGATAAACAATAAAAAGTAAATAAATAAACAAGAGATTGTCTTTGCTTCCCAAAGTATTTACTTGATTTTTGTACTTTTTATTTTGATATAATTAAAAAAAAAACACCCAAATACCCTTTCCCAAGTATCACCAATTATTTAAATTTCACTGCATTTGTTTTATCATTCACTTTATCTCTACAGCTACAGGTATTTTTTGAAACCAATGATGAGTAAGTTTTAAATATAGTCTGTTATTCCTAACTATTCCAGTGTGTGCTTCCTGAGGGTAAGAACAAACACATAACCTCAACATTATCACAATTAAGAAAGTTAACATTGATGTAATATCATTATCTCACTCAGCCTATAAGCAAATGTTTTCAGTTGTCTAATATGTCTAATACGCTGTCTAACACAGCTACTTGTTCCCCAGGCCAGGAGGGAATCTAGGATCACATGCTACATTTAGTTGTCATACCTCATTGTCCTCTTTACCCTGAAACTTCTTTCTTTGTCATCCATTGTCCAAATATTTTTGAAG
Organism: Ailuropoda melanoleuca; assembly: GCF_002007445.2. Classification (NCBI taxonomy): domain Eukaryota; kingdom Metazoa; phylum Chordata; class Mammalia; order Carnivora; family Ursidae; genus Ailuropoda; species Ailuropoda melanoleuca. The sequence goes on from NC_048226.1 coordinate 74,470,302, forward strand.
AATAGTCAAAATTTTTTTTAATGTCCCTTAGTTTGGATTTGTTTGATATTTCCTCATAATTAGACTCAGCTTTTGCCCTTTTTAGGAGGAATACTAGGAAATTAATGCTGTGGCCTTATCAGGGCATCTTATCAAGAGGAACATGATACTGTTCTGTCCCATTACTCATGACTTGGCTAAGATATTGTCTGTCAGGATCTTCTTACATGGTAAAGTCACTATTTTTCCTTTTGATATTAACGATTAATTTATGAAAACACTTTGGGACTATATATTTATTTTCTCCCTCATCAAATGTTCACCCACTATTTTTGTCATCCCTTAATGATTCTTGTCCAAATCAATTATTACCCTGACAATTGCTAAATGGTGACTTTCTAAATACATTATTTCTTCTACATTTATTAGTTGTTTGTCTATTATAAGAGAAAGCTTTCTCTTCTCCCTGATCAATTGATTAATATCAGTATAGACCAATGGATTCTTATTTTGTTCAATGGGCTATATTGTATTACTATATTTATTTTGATTCTCAATTTGTCCCAGGTTTGGCCTGTGGGAGAATCTTAAGCTGGGTTCTGTGTCCTTTTCACATGTTCCAACATTCTTTAAGTATTTTTTCAATTTCAGGCACAACCATAACTTCCAGACTTATCTTGTCTCTTCCCTGTTCCAGCCCTGCAATGAACCTTTTCTCCAAAAATCCCTGGTTCTATTTAGTGGAGAATTATATTTGGAAACCAAGGTCTGGGTGCTGGATTTATGCAATGTAAGTGGTATCATAGCTTCTAGTTTTTCTCAGCATCAGAGTTAAAACCATGAGTGAGTTCTTCATGTACACTCCCATGCCAATCCAACAACATAGAGTTTATTCTAGCCTCCCCCCTTTCCTTGTTTGTAACTAGCTCTGTAACAGGGATAAATGTAAATTGGAAATAAATATAAAAGCAATTATTGCTGTTGTATGAGTATCAAGAAAGGCTTTAGAGAGATGACGTATGATCTTGGTTTTGAAGGCTGAATAGGATTTTACCAGGGAAGCAAGAAAGGGCATTTAAGTCAAAAGTGATAGAAAACAGAGCTATAAAGGGAAATAGTTGTCTAATAAACAAGTGTGCTACTGGGGTAGGGTATGTGGAGAGAGGGATGGAAGATGAGGGTTTAAACTGGCAAAGTGAACTGCAGACACATTCTGGGTGAATGGACTTCCAAGCTAACAAAAAGGAATTTTATCGGTATGAATTGAGGATTTTTTTTTTTTAAGTAGGAGGTGTAGCATATTCAATTCTACCTTAGGAATATAATTATTTCAGCAATACTGAAAATGCACTGGAGGGAAACCAGTTCAGAAGGTAGTTATTATATACATATTTAATCATATATGGTATATGACTATATCATGTATGATATATTTACATGCACACAATTGATTTTCATGGTATTTGTGTTCTATGAACTTGCCATGAACACGAAACCATTGTTCCTATGAGAAATACAGTATTCAGTTCCTGTAAGCCTCTGGTCACTTTTTATCAACCAATCAATATACAACCCTGTTTTATGTGTGTTTCTGTTTACAGACACTTTATTTAATATATATTGTCAATTCATTAACATCAAATTCACAGCAGTATCACTACAACTCGCACCTGAATGAAGTTAAATTAACACATGTATTTTCTCCATAAGGGCACACCACAGCCTTCTTGCACTGGGGAACACTAGACAGCACTTCAACTATATGCTTGGGACCCATTAGAAACTGTGAAATCACCAATAGAAAATTCCCCAAATATGAAAAATCTGGTACGAAAAAGACTGCAAAAAGATACTTGTTCACAGTAGGAGAGCTGCAACAAGACGACAGAGTATCACCTCGTTCAATCTCAGCTGGAAATGTGCACATCAGGTGACTTACGTTTTTTGCCACTCTGCAGATTCATGAATGTGAAAGTGCCATGAATACGGATTTTGAGGTTACAAATGTTAGTGAGTAGGCAAATCTGCAAATACAGAATCTACAAACAGTGAGTATCACCCATCCATCCATACATACCTATGTATGAAACTAGACCAGTGCAGTGTTGGTGGAAAGGGCAAGGAAGGATTGGTCAGTTAAATGAGGGAACAGGGAGAGGTAGGAGGCAAGGATGATGCTGGAGTTTCTATGTAGGAAAGCTGGGGAAATGTTAACAATATTGCCAGAAAATATAATCCCAAAAAAGAGTCTGGAGGAGAAAGAATACAATTTTAGAAATGTAGAATTTTAAAACATGGACAACATCTGGTAGAGCCAGCAGGTGATCAGCGATGACGTGGAACTGGAACCTTACAGAGGCCAGAGCTAGAGACAGAACTGATTATCAGGTACACAGAGAATACACCTGAAACCAAAGGAATAGAAGAGCCAGGGTAAGGAGGCAAAAATGCAGAAAGAAAAACCTTGGGAAAAAAACGAAATTTAAGGTATGTAGAGGAAGAAAACCAATGAACAAACCAAGGAGAAAATTTGGAGGGGGAGAATCAAATCTAAGGGGATTATAAGAATAACAACAAAGTGGGGCGCCTGGTTGGCTCAGTCAGTTGAGTGTCTGCCTTCAGCTCAGGTCATGGTCCCAGGGTCCTGGGATCGAGCCCCACGTCGGGCTCCCTGCTCAGTGGGGAACCTGCTTCTCCCTCTGCTGCTCTCCCTGCTTGTGCTCTCTCTCTCTCAATCTATGTCAAATAAATAGATTTAAAAAGAAAAGAATAATAAGAAGGCTAGTAAATGTTCCCTAAGGAGGACAGGAAGTAAAGGAAATATGTATGCATACATGTATGTAATACAATTCTAAATAGGCAACATTATTTGAGTATTTCGTACCCCTCACCTGTATCACACTATAATTTTTATCATGCTTTCAGATGGGAGAAATAATTTAAAATTGGAAAGACAGATGTCCCAAAAGTACACCAGAGTCCAAATGGACCAAGATGACGGTATTTTGGAGGAATCAGAAGCACCTTATACAATCAACTTCAAGACAGAGAAATAAAGATGTTCATCAAAGACATTGAGGAGCTGATCCATGACATCACATCAAAAAATGTAGGTTTGGCAACCCCAGTCTCTCCACAAGCAGAGTACAATGAAAGAACAGGACAGAAAACTGGGGGAGAACACAACAGAAGGAATCAGGGATGATGAAACACAGACCAGGGTTTTCAGAGAGAAGACTTCCAGTTCTCAGCAATGGCAGGCTACATTATTTGAACCAACCCTACTGCAGAAAACAACTAAAAAATGCTGAATATAATAAATACCTTTCCAAAAGCCACAAAGAGCTAACAAGATAGTGAGGAATAACAGACCAAAGAACCCAGGATGTTAAGTGAGCACAAAAACCACTTTTCATCCTGAGGCTATTTACCCAACATAAAAATGTGAGTTTCCATGTTCTCCGGAAAGGGCGACTTTCTAGTGGAAAAAGAAAGAGAAATTTAAATTGAAGGTAGATACTAGTTGAGGAATTAAACAGGAAACCCTCCTCACAATAACCTGGCAGCTATACACTTAGAGTCGGGGTGGTTCAGCAGTAAACCAGACCTCATCACATCTAGCAACCCAGATTTACATCACCGGGGTGGTCTACTGACACTCAAGCAGTAAATTCGAATTAAGATGACCCTGGGCTGATAGTCCCCACAGGTGCTGGCAGAAGCAAATTCAAAACTTGCCTGGGAATAAAGTACCCTCATCCTGAATTCACATTATTCCTACAAATGACTTTTCAAACACAATAACCAGCACAGAATCAAAGAGAAGCAGACACATATACCCAAAAGAGTCACTGTGGACAAAAAACAACAGACAACATAAAGAGACCCACAAAGACCCCCAATATCATTATAATCAGACAAATGATAAAACAACTATGCTTTAATGTGTTAAAGGGAAAAAACAAGCTTGACAACATCCATAGGGAATAGAATTGACACTAAGTGAGAGAGGAAGAAAAGGCTAAGGACAGTAGAGTTTTGGGGAGAAAAGAACAGATTCTCTTTGCATCCATACAGGCCTATATAATGAATAAAATCCAGAACCACACCATCATTTTTACCAAAATGCATTATTAAGCCTCTACTATGTAGCAGATAGCTGCTGTTTTTGCAATTCCATTTTCCGTTCTCTCTTCCTCTCAAACAGCAACTGAATTTTCTTTAGTAACACAGACACTCTGTCCATTTACAAGGAAGGCCCACCTTCCTCCAGGCCCCAAGAGTGGTAGGTAACATGACCCGCCTAGCTGGACATTTGAAATGTTCTATTTCCCTACTGTTTTCCAAGGCAGACCAATGAAAGAACTTTTGCTGGAACTGCTGAGGTTGAGAAACTGGTAGGCTGTGCGTGTGTGAAGCTATCTCGGAGCCATGAGGAGAGAGCCTGACTGTGAATACAGCCGACAGCAAGAGATAGATTCTAGATGACTTTTTTTTTTTTTTAGAGAGAGAATGCCTGAGAGCAGAGTTGGTGGGGGAGAAGGGGAGGGGGATAGGTTTAGAGAGAGAGAGAGACTCTTAAGCACAGAGCCCTACACAGGGCTCGATCTCACAACCCTGAGATCACGACCTGAGCTGAAATCAAGAGTTAGCAACTTAACCAAATGAGCCACCCAGAGAGCCCCTAGATGACATCTTTTAAATACCTAGATTCTATGCCTATAGGCCTGACACTTCTCCATTTTATGAGGCAGTACATTCCCTTTTCCTGCTCAAGCCAGTTTGAACTGGGTTTCTGTAACTTGTAAACAAGAGTCCTGGTATATGAGAACTAGATTCAGAGTCCTGGTCTAGTCACCAAGAATAAAATATCCAAAACAGACAAAAACAGTCAGTTAATGAAAGGGAACAGAAATTTTTTGAAGAGGAAAAGATTTAAAAATTCAGGAAATGAGACTGATCTGTTGCCAACCTATCCTAAAAATAATCTCCTTCTACTGAATTTCCATAACACAATAATTATCCTTTGCTAGCCCTTAAAACATTTCACCTTATATTGTAGCTTACTTTGTATATCTTTATCTCTCCTGCAAATCTGGATACCCTCAGGAACAAATAATCATAGGATTTCAGAGTTAAAAGTACCCTGGACAGAGTTAGAATTTTCTTATTTCATAAATTGGGGTGGGGACCATGTTTGTTGTATCTTGGTATCCTAGATGCATTTAGGAAGTAATACTGATTAACTGAAAGAATGAGTTAATGAAATCAAAAGAGAAAAGGGAATAGAAGAGAAATTAAGAAAAAGTGAGAGATATAATAAATAAAATGTATGTATTTTGGGAAGGGGAGAAGAGAGGCTGGAAGACAAAGAAAAAGAGAAAAAAATAAGAGAAGGCAGGAGAAATTAGGAATATTGAGCAATATTCGTATGAGTCTCCGGTTGTGAACCATATTATAATGCTTATCTTTTAGAACTTTGACCCTTCTAAATCTTCTTTGCTTATGCAAATAATACAATTTATTTTTTTAATTTCCTGAGTGCACTCAAACAACAGGAGGAACTCCAGATGTATTCTTCAGCGCTGGAAGATATTTAAATCATGGAAGGAGGATGGATTCCGACTGGTAATGGATTTATAGAACTTTGTGATTATCCTCGTAGATTGTACTGTGATTTTCAATTATTTGTTTACTCTTTCCTTTAGGGTAATTATTTATCTTAGCGGTTGCCAGGGGAACTGCAGTGACTTCTTGTGGAAGAAGTACACCTCCCTGCCCCATTGATACCAGTCTTAGCCATGTGATGGGCATTAGTCAACAGCATGTGTGACTCATGCCGCATCCAAGCAGAAGCTTTAAGAGCCATGGTGAGTATCTCTTGCTTTTTTTCTTCAGTCGTGAAAATGACATGTTTCAAATAAAAGCTGCTCCTTTATCCAGGATCCTGGAATAAGAGGATCACATGCATCAGAGCAACAGCAGATCCTCAGACACCTCTATTATTCTAAGTCACTGACGTTGAAGAATCATTTGTTACCAAAGCAGAGCTGACTTATACATCAGTACATTGCCTCTGATGCACAAACAGCAATATTTTTTAAAGTAAATTCCTGAGTTACTTTGTTTCCAGGACTATATGCTCTGAGATAAAACTCGTTCAGAAAAAATTTAAAAATGCCACATTTGAAATATAATTTTGTCTATGTTTATAAACCCTTTTAATTTCTCAATACCCATGCAGTACATGAAAGACAACTAGAAAAATTGATCCATAATCTGTATAATCACAGATCCACAATGCCTGAGAGTGTAATAAAAGAAAATCACCATAAATCCTTCCAGCAAGAGACTTAGTTTTGTTCTCATGCAGGAAAAATGGACTTTACTTTAAATGTTAAAAAAAAATTATAAGGCAGTCTGTGTATATAGGGAAGACCACCCCTTTCTTCACCACTACCACCATAAAAATATTTACAGACTATAAATATCTTGGTTTCAGGACCCAACTGGTCATCTGATAGTTCAGTAATAGTCTCGGCGCAGAAAGAAAAATATGTTTCTTGGTTTTAGAGGAAGGAAAAGGAAAACAACTCCAACAGTTGCATTTTTTAATTCCAATCTGCAAAGGAAATGTTTTCTTTCATGAAAAACCAGTGAAGCAAGACTCGCCTGAATTTTTACATAAATCTTAAAAAAAAAAAAAAAAGCAATGTACTATAGGGTAATACCACTTCAGAAAAGATGGGTTTTTCACTTAAAAGGCTGAATAATGAGCAGGCACGCTACCAGAAGTACAGAATGTGCATGAGCATTTGTGGATTCAGCCAACCTGCTCTAGAGCCCTCCTCCTCAAAAATTCAAAATTACCTTTCCTCTAAACCTAAAAAGGAATAAATTTCATTTTCCCCTTTGCTTTCAAATCATAGAAAAAGAAAGTAAAAACTGGAGAAACATAAAGGGATGGCTTTTATAAGTCACTGGAATTTCAGTTTCAGAAACATTTTGCTATTTTGTTTTCCAAAAGGCTAGATACACATAAAAATAATAAGAAAAATATGCTGTACACGGCATCCTGAATCCTCGTCTTTCAAACTGGACCTGTTCGCAAGTGTCAGTTAGATCCTGCCAACTGTAGAAGCTGTATTCCTGCTGGAAAGTCCTAGCACGAGAATATCGCATTTCTTCTGGAGCGGACCCACAGCAAGTTGCTAATATTCTTAAGGTGAGAGGTCCAATTCAGCTTGCCAACTGCACCCACCAAGTTGGTTTTGGAAGATGTGGACTGTTGGGTGTTCAGGAAGAGATGTTTTAGATTCCCAAATGTTTTCTATTTGTTTGTTTTTTTTAAAAAAAATACTTATCCATCAAATGAGTGGGTTCGATTTCCTTTCCTGTTTGGGAAAGAATCTGTTCTTTCCCTCTTTTCGGTGGCAATTCATTATTTTTACAAGATTAATCACTGGCCATAAATCTCATGTGTCTAAGATACTTGGCCTGCTCTTTGCTGCATCACTGTAAAATATTAGTAAATCTAATATAACAGATTGTGTCATCCAATGTATGCATTTTTGAAAGTGGAAGCCAAATGTAAGTAAATTGAATTGGCTGACTTCTAAGAACCAGAGAGCTGTATGAGGTAGTTTGGACTGAGTACAATCTCAGCCTACTTCCATTTTGCTCTCCCCCCTTCAGAAACAAGGTCTTTCATTGCAAGCCCCTGGTTGCTTTAAGAGTGGTCTTTGTTGACCACAAAGGATCATTCTGCAGCTGGATGAACTGGAATCTGGGATCTTCCATCCCTTTTCCCTCCATCTCTCATTGCACAGACCCCTGTATTAGCTTTGCCCCTCAATGCAGCTGCTCTGCTGGTGTGCTTTCTCTCCAACTCCAAGGACAACAGCTCCCCAACAGGTCCAATCAGACTTCTCATAATCTTTTTGGAAGAAGAGAAGCTATCCCCTTCATCCTTGTGTGCTCCTTTCTACCCAGGTCATCATCCAGTGCAGAGGTCACAAACTCAAGCCACTATTCAGGATCAAGTGGGGAACATAAATGAATAAAGTGAGAAGAGGGGGGCTGTGGGAAATTACAGATTATATAGGTCCCATCCAGAGAGGGCAGTTCTGAGTTCTGGCCATATTTTTTCACGTAAGCATTTGATCTTCTAAGGCCAAATCTTTTCTTTTTTCAAGAACAATGGTGTACCAGTCAACATTCAATCAAGAAAACCATACAAACCAATTTTTTATGACATATCCCCATTTCCACAGGTAGCTAATTAACTTATATTTTTAAATACATATATGCATATGCACATTGTTTACCAAATTAAGACTGTGGGTCTCTACTTTGTGATAGTGAGTGACATTTCTTCCCACATGTAAATGGACAGAGTTGACCTCTTAAAATATTTTGTTAAAGTTACAGTCTCAACTTTTCAGGATTGCAGGATACATTCAGCTCAGTAACATCAGGCTACTTTAGTTTGTGACCATTCATTTATTTATTCATTCATCCGTCAAACTTTGATGGAGTACCTCTGCTAGGGGATGGGTATATGAAGAGAAATAGGACACCATATCCGCCTTCAAGGAACTTATGAACTACCCAGGGACTCTGACATATAAACTAAATTAATACAGGTATAGGAATTGGTTGAATCCAGAGACAAGCTATTATTGGGTTGTTTTCAAAATCAGTTCTCAAGACTACAGGGCTGCCCAATCGTCCACCAGTCTCCTGTGCTGACTTCCTCCAACCCACCCACTCTTCAGAGCAGATATACTAATTACTGTGCGTGCAGAGGGAGCTGGGTGTGCCTGCTGGCTGCTTCACGCTCACTACAAACTCCATGACTCTACCAAATTATGCATGTCAGGAAGTCAGTTACCCAGGCCACCTTCTCAGACACGTGGCATATGTGAAGGAGCAAACACAACTGAAAACAGAGAGAAATAGTGCTTCTTGCTGCTCTCACTTTTCTCATCCTGATTTCTCTCTTATTATGCCCCTATTCCCCTTACCTAGTGTTCACTCTCACCTGCACGTAGAACATAGCAAAATGCCTGTCATAACTTCTATTAGAAAATAATGGAATGAAAGTCAATCTCTCTCTAAAAAAGCAATGCGTGTGTCACTGCCATTTGAGATGTTCCACCTTCAACCCTAAAATGTAAATAGGTATTCAAATACACTAGGACTGAGGAATGGCATTAAAAGAGTTTTCAGATGTCTTGGAATTATTCTCTCTCTGTACTTTACAGCTGAGTTTTGGGGTCTCTACATAGTTGAACATCAAGTCAAGAGCTTTTACTATCATCTGGAATAAATTACAAGCTATATAAAGGAATAGCTGGTGTTCACTGAGTACCTCTTATGTTTTAGGTACTATGTTAGAGGATTTATGCTGTCTAACTTAATAATTTAATTCCTACATTTATAGGTAGTGTTACCACATTTCCAGACGAGAAAACAGACTTGGAGAAATTGAGTAACCGATACAAAATCACACACTAGTCAGCAGCAAAGACCCTGGGCCCTCGCCCCTCTCCACTAAACCACACTGTTACTTTAAAGCAGACACGGAGTAGATCCTTGCTCACTTAGTTATGATTTTTCATGTATAGATCCCTTAGTTGCCACCTGATCTTTACGCCAAAGAAGTAGAGAATGCCAGAGAACAAATAACAACTTCAAAGACAGTTAGTTGTATTGGACCAATGTCTCCTAACAGGCTGCATGGTCACAGTAAAGACACAGGGTAAAATGCCTATGAATTACTTTCCCTGAAACTAAGCAGAACCTGGTAATAAATATAATCATAAGCTAATAATGGTTATTCTCTTGTAACTCATTTCAGGAGTAAACTGCATCACTAAGACTGAAGATGGGTGAATTTGACATAGATCCATTTTACAATGCAAACAGACAACTTGTCATTGGTTGTTACCAACATCAACCATCAACGCCCCACTACAGTGCAGCCTCTCCACAAGCCTCCTGGGCCCAGGTCCCTCCTCACTCTCACCACTATGCAGTTACATCCATCCAAGCAGTGCAGGTACTGAAGTAGTTACATCTCTGCTGTACGCTTTACACCCTGGATGCCCCGTCACTCTAACAAATAGTGAGTGCACAGACACCAGGCACGCACCACCTTCGTAGGTCCCCAGGTCTGCACTGAGTAACAGAGATTCGACAGCCAACCAGAAGGTTCAAGGTCTGGTATGGACCAGATTCCCTCCCACCCATTTCCCATAAGTCCATAGTCTAGAACTCCAATGAGACAGGACCTGGGTATCCCTAATGCAACCACAGAAGGAAATAGGGGAGTAAACACTAGGCCTTAATTTTCAGTGTGAAAAGGCTCAGCAGGAAAAAAAGTCAGGAAAAAAAGTCAAGACAAGAGTAGAGCCTGGCCCTTTCCCTACGACAATGAGCCAGTACCGAACTCAAGCTTTTTTACCAGATCTAAAAACCCCTTCTATGCAAGGTTTCCTTCACTCTTTCCGCTGTAGCATATGCCCATCGATTGCACTATTTGGAATAACCTAGCCACATGATGAGCTCTTGTCTGGGATCCGCCCTGAAGGAGCACATGTGTGAAGTACACTTCTTCCTGCGTAGTGTGCCTACACTTGCCTTTGGACATTCTGCTTCCAAACTCTGTTTATCTGCAATGGTGAAAGAGAACTAAATGAAATATTCCCCTGACCCATTATGGGGACCCCATCCTTTGCTCCCAGCCTAGACCTTCAAAATTAGGGGATGTCAATGGTATTTTTTCAGAATATCTGCCATTTACTTTGTGAAACCATTCTACTTTCTTTAAAGGGACAGTTGTAACCCCTTAATATCTTCTCTTAATTTGGTCCCATCCATAATGGACCTAGCAAAAATTCATGAAAGTTCATAAGATATAGTCTTCTTTCAAATTTTATGTATATCTGGGGCACCTGAGTGGCTCAGTCGGTTAAGTGTCTGCCTTCGGCTCAGGTCCTGATCTCAGGGTCCTGAGATCGAGCCCCACATCAGGCTCCGGGCCAGCTCTCTGCTCAGCAGGGAATCTGCTTCTCCCTCTCCCTTTGCCCCTCCCCCAACTCATGCACTTTCTCTCAAACAAATAAATAAAATATTTTTTAAAAATTCAAATTTTGTGAATATCTTCTTTATTCTTTTATTCCTTTGGTCATTTGAGTTGAGGATGGGAGGATTCTATGACACTTGTGTTCACACTACCATTTTCCCCTGAAGTATTTGAGATTTCTTCTGTTTCCTTGCTTAGAAAGCCATACCCAACCCACTTCCCACCTTTGGGGAATTTTGATTAAAATATCGATTTCCATTCATTGCAGTTTTCTGATGCTCAGTGGGGTTTTAGTACCCAGAAAATACTATTTAGAATTACAGGGGATTCAGGGTGCCTAGATGGTTCAGTCAGTTGAGCATCTGCCTTCAGCTCAGGTCGCGATCCCAGGGTCCTGGAATCGAGCCCTGTGTAGGGCTCCCTGCTCAGCAGGGAGTCTGCTTCTCTCTCTCTCCCTCTGCCTCTCTCCCAGGCTTGTGCTCTCTCTCTTAAATAAATAAAATCTTAAAAAAAAAAAAAGAATTACATGGGGTTTAAATACTCAATATAATAAATTTCCCAAATGAAAACCAAAATTGTTCTGAAGGTTTTAAATCTACCTGAATGATTCTACCTGAATGATTCTTTTATATTACCTATAAATCTAGTACATTTTATGAAAAACAGGAACAATAATTTTCAGGAGAATCTTTAATTAAGGTTTGGTCAAATAATGTAGAATAGACCAAATTCTACTTAAACTATTTAATTTATGGACTTCATTCAGTTCCCTAAGCATTGTAAACTGCACTTCAAATTAGTGTATTTTCTTTTCTTTTAAGTGCTTGATCAGGCAGGTACCCAGCACTTCTAGACAAATCCTCCCTAGCATTTACATGACTATTCCTTTATTTATTTGCACTTTTGAGAGATGGAGATAAAGAGAGAGCATGCACATGAGTAGGAGAGGGGCAGAGAGGGAGGGAGAGAGAGAATCTTAAGCAGGTTCCACGCCCAGTGCGGAACACATCATGGGGCTCAATCTCATGACCCTGAGATCATGACCTGAGCCAAAATCAAGAGTTGGATGCTTAACCAACTAAGCCACCCACGTGCCCCCAAGAAAATAAAACATATCTTTTCAAAAAAAAAAACTCCAAACTTCACAAGTAATAAACATACACTATTTACCCAAGATGTAATAAATAAATAATAAATATTTCAATAGTCTTTTAGAATTTAGGCAAATTTTCTTAACAACTTTCAGCTTAAAATAATANTTCACAAGTAATAAACATACACTATTTACCCAAGATGTAATAAATAAATAATAAATATTTCAATAGTCTTTTAGAATTTAGGCAAATTTTCTTAACAACTTTCAGCTTAAAATAATAGACCTAGTATCAATCTTCTAAAGTTGGAATCACGGGGTTAACTTCTCAAATTCCCTAACGTTTCAAATTCTCTTTAACACAACAAACTATTTATAACAGCATGCACAGATCCTTCTGAGTTAACACAAAATGAGTTAAACTATGGGTTTGATTTCTTCAACACCTGAATAATATAATTAATAAGATGAACTCAAGAGCTACATATCAAACTCCAGACCCCCAAACCAAAAATGTACATTCTTTACAAAACAGCAATGGGAACCCTGGCAAAAATGGACCTTATATTAGGCCACAAAGAAATCATCAATACATTCTACAAAATGGAACTAAATAGGCCATGTTATAGAGCCAAAATATAATGAAATTCAAATGAAAAATAAAGACCAAATGAAAGAAAACAACTGGTTTAGAAATTTAAAATTACTTTTCTAAATAATTATTGGGTAATTAAAATTAAAATTGTAAGAAAATAATATTTTAATAGCAATAATTGATACCAATACATAATAATGTGACAATATCTCTTACCTACTCCCCTTTTTGTTGTCATTTACCTCTTGATCAAGCTTTTGCATTCATCAGTAACTTTAGTATCTGGCTGGCTGTTTTCCTACCACTCATTTTCATCATTCCTAGTGAATTTAACTTCAAATAAATAATTCATCCAACACCCAGGTGTTTCAGTTTTTGACTTCCTCAATTGACTTCTCGGCTTCTTCCACCATTAAAAAAAGAAAATTTCTTTCTAATTTGCTTTGGAAATGCATTACAAAAATATCCTTCATGGTATTATATCATTCATCCATAATAAGTACTACACTAAGATAGTTTAAATAGGTCCTATGAGGTTGCCTGATTCTGTCTATCACTACCTAGTTATTATATCGATTTTAACACAGACTGCTGAAAGTGCAAGTATTTTATTAGCAAATAAAATGAAATTAAATAGTGAAACGTAACTGAGAAGACTCTTAATGATCAATTTTAAACAACTACATTAAAAACCCAGAAGCAAATATCTGATTTCTAGTATCACAATAAAACTACTTCAAAACACAAAGTCCCCCCACTTCTACAGTCTCTACTATGCTGGATGCATAGTTTACATTATTATATAGTGATTGGCTGATTGATGCAATCAGCGTTTGCACATTAGTTGCACTTATTTACTAGACGCTTCTAACAGTACCTAAGAATAGTAATGAAAGGGGTGCCTGGGCGGCTTAGTTGGTTAAGCGGTTGACTCTTGATTTTGGCTCAGGTCATGATCTCAGGGTCCTGGGATCAAGCCCCCTGTCGAGCTCCCTGCTTGGTGGGGAGTCTGCTTGGGGATTCTTTCTCTCCCTCTGCCCCTCCCCCTTCTCTCTCTCTGTCTCCCTCTCTAAAATAAATAAATAAATCTCTAAGAAAAAAAAAGGAATAGTGATGAAATATTGATAAAGACACATAAGATCATACCCATCCATAAGGAGATAATTTGAGAGAAAAGAATGGCAAAGATGAAAAATAAATAAATAACTGATTTATGACATGATACTGAATTTAAGTGTATGAGGGTACTAGGTAGGGGTTCTATTAATCTGCATATATCAATCACTAACTGAATTACCTAGAGAGGGGATTATTTTTCTTATACAAGAAGAAAATATATATGGCTACAGATAAGCAGTGCAGGGCTGGTGCTGTAGCTCCATGATGTTATCAATACCCTAATCAACTTCTCTCTTTAAGCTCTGCCATCCTTAGCATTTAGCTTTCATTCCTTTGATCATTTTATAAAACAAGATGATTGCTTCATCTGTAACTTCTAGACCAGGTTCTAGAAAAATGAAAGAGGTAAAACTCATAGGATTATATCAAGATGCAGAAAAAAGTATTTGACAAAATTCAACACCCTTTCACAATAAAACTCTCAACAAACTGAGTACAGGAGGAATGTAATAAAAGCCACATATGACAAATCACTGCCAACATCATACTCAATGGGGAAAGGTTGCAAACTTTTTCTTTAAGATCAGGAATGAGACAAAGGTGTCCTTTCTTATTACTGGTTTTCAGCATAGTACTGGAAGCCCTAGCCAGAGCAATTAGGCAAGAAAAATAAATAAAAGGCATGCAAATCAGAAAGAAAAAAGCAAAATTTTCTGTCTGCAGCTGACATGATCTTATGAATAGAAAATTCTAAAGACTCTAACATAAAAACCTGTTAAAGTAGAAAAGTGGTTGCCAGGGAACTGGGGGTAAGGAAAATAGGGAGATGTTGGTAAAAGGCTACAAGCTATAAGATGAATAAGGTCTGAGGGTCTAATATATAACCTGGTGACTACAGCTGATAACACTGTACTGTATAATTGAAATTTTCTAAGAGAGCAGAACTTAAATGTTTTCATTAAAAAAGAAAGAAAGAAAGGAAAGGAAAGGAAAAGAAAGGTTAGACTGGAGAAATCCTTTCACATTGTACATTTATCATACATCCTATGTATACATATATCAAGTCATCATGATGCACACTTTAAATACCTTAAGATTTGTCAATTATACTTCAATAAAGCTGGAAAAAACTTTTAGAACTAATAAGTGAATTCAGTTGCAGTATATAAAATTAATATACAAAATCAGTTGTATTTCTATACACTAACATTGAACTATCTGAAAAAGAATTAAGGAAAACAATCCCATTTACAACAGCATCAAAAACAATAAAATTTAGTTAGGACTAAATTTAACCAAGGAGGGGAAAGACCAGTACACTGAAAACTGTAAAACCTTGATGAAAGAAGACACAAATAAATGGAAAGATTTCCCATGTTTACGGATCAAAAGAATATTAATATTGTTAATTATCCCAAACCATCTATAGATTCAATGTCTATTGAAGTCCAATGGCATTTTTCACAGAAATACAAAAAACAATTCTAAAATTTGTTTGGAACCACAGAAGACCCTGCACAGTGAAAGCAATCTTGAGAAAGAAGAACAAAGCTGGAGGTATCACATTTCCTGATTTCAAACTGTACTGCAAAGTTATAAAAAGACTGACACATAGATCAATGAAACAGAATGGAGAGCCCAGAAATAAACCCATGCATATAAACTAATAAGTGACAAGGGAACCAAGAATATTCATGCAACTCAATAGCAAAACAATAATAATTTGATAATAAATTGGGCAAAGAACTTGAATAGACATTTTTCCAAAGAAGGCATACAAATGGCCAACAGATATATGAAAAGATGCCCAACATCACGCTTCATCAGGGGAATGCAAATTAAAACCACAAGGAGATATCACCTCAACCCTGTCCTACTGGCTATTATGAAAAAGAGATAAGTGCTGATAAGGATATGGAGAAGAGGGGACACTGGTGCACTATTGACAGAAATGTAAGTTGGTAGAGTCATTATGGAAAACAATATGGGGTTCCTCAAATAATTAAAAATCGAACTACCATATGATCCAGCAATTCCACTCCTGGGCATATTGAAGAAAATGAAACTAACATCTCGAAGAGATATGTACATTGCCACATTAGTCACAATTAGCTGAGACATGGAAACAACTTAAGTGTCTGTCCATGAAGAGAATAAATGGAGAAAATGTGATGTGCACGTATATATAAAATGGAGTATTATACAGCCATGAGAAAGAAGTAAATCCTGTCATTTGCAACAACATGGATGAAGCTTGATGACATTACATTAAGTGAAATAAGTCAAACAGAGAAAGAAATATACTGTATAACATCACTTACATATGGAATCTAAAAAAGCCAAAGACACAGAAATAGAGAATTGATTGGTGGTGGCCAGGGGGTGGGGTTGGGGTGGGGAAACAGGGAGATGTTCGTCAAAGAAAAAAACTTCCAGTTATAAAATGAATAAGCTCTGGGGATTTAATGTATAGCGTGGTGTTTATAGTTCAACTATACTGTATACTTGAAAGTTGCTAAGAAAGATCTTAATTGTTCTCACTACACACACACACACACACACACACACACACGATGATGATTATGTGAGGTGATATATGTGTTAAGTAGCCTTATTGTGCTAATCCTTTTGCAATATATATATGTAATCATCACACTGTACACCTACTTACAAGATGTGATACATCAATTATATCTCAGCGAAACAGGGAGAAAATGAGGAAAGAAGCACCCAGGAGGAAAAGATGGTGCCAAATCTATATCACAAAAGCAATTCCTAGAAATTCTTTCCTGTTTGATTGGCAAGAATATTATCACTTCTTGCTCCAAAAGAGCTGCTCAGAAAAATTTTTATGGAATCTTTTTCTTTTATAGACTCCCAATCAAAATTGGGGTTGGGAGTCTATAACAGTAAAATTTTGATTGGGATCTATAAAAGAAAAAGGATGAACAGATGTTAAATAGATGACCACTGGTTTCTGCAGTATCGAGAGTAGAAAGAGGGAGAAAATTCTTGGAAAGGGTCTCATGGAGAAAATGAAAAAAGAGCTTGAACTTTTATTTATTTATTTATTTATTTATTTGACAGAGACAGAGACAGCCAGTGAGAGAGGGAACACAAGCAGGGGGAATGGGAGAGGAAGAAGCAGGCTCACAGCAGAGGAGCCTGATGTGGGGCTCGATCCCACAATGCCGGGATCATGCCCTAAGCTGAAGGCAGACGCCCAACCGCTGTGCCACCCAGGCGCCGCAAGAGCTTGAACTTTAAACATGGCAGGGGCTGAGTATCTGCATGAAGACGCAAGGAGTTGACTCCAGTGCCGTGAAGAGCAAGAACAGAAGTGGAAGGCAGATCTGAAGGATTAGTCTGACATCCCGAAAACATATTCAGGGGAAGACTATGCTGGGAGCAGGGAGAGAAGACTGAATTGGTGGAGGGAGTTCAAGTTGTGGAGATCTTTGACAGGAAGGCTTTGGACTTCGCATGAAGCCTATTAAGGATCTACTGGAAGTTTTAAAGCAAGAGGAAGAATGTATTTAACTAATAGTTTAAGAAAACTTTCTGTGGTTGCTGAATGTGGTACAGATTAAAGTGGAAAGAGATTGGATCTATTTGCTTATGAAGTCACTGAATAACATCCAAGTGCTTTCACTGCAACAATTATGGTTGTTGCCCAGATGAAGGTCTTAGAGTTACCCTAACACAAGTGTTTCCTGACGAATGGCTCGCAAACTGGCAATCACCCACAACATGCTCGCTAATCCTCCCAGAAAATGCTATTCATTCTTAAGACTTCACGAACAGTCATTATCAGAACAGTATTTTTCAATATATGAGACATTCTCTACCTTGTGGCAATTGAGCTTTTGAGAAGGAAATATAAATGGTGATTTTTAAAAAGCAGGTCAGGGGTACCTGGGTGGCTCAGTCGGTTAAGCGTCTGCCTTCAGCTCATGATCCCAGGATCCTGGGATCGAGTCCCATGTCCGGCTCCCTGCTCAGTGGGGAACCTGCTTCTCCCTTTCCTTCCTGCTCGTGCTCTCTCTCACTATCTCTCTCTAACGAATAAATAAAATCTTTAAAAATAAATAAATAAACGGTGAGAAATTTCAGGCAATGGTTAGAATTTGAAAAAAATAAAAAGCAGGCCAATTTTATTTTGGTCAACATGCTCAAAGTTAAGTGTTGACGGTACCCATGTGTAGAGAAGTGTGTGAAAACTAATTTTTATGCCAGTGTCCTTTTCAAACACTACGCATCAAAACTCTGGTTTAATAGCTTGCCTGACTCACTCTCCTCTTCCATCCCTCGGGCAACTCAGATTTCTGCAGTAGGCTGGGAAACGATCTTCCTCCTACTATTAGAGGATTCTGGAATCATAATCAAGTAGCTCAGTGACTCAGCAACCCAGCATGAATTCAGCCTTGCTTCGGGACACAGTTAACCTTGGATCCCTTTCTAGTGATTAGGTCCTTACTGTATTTTTCCTTGTTGAACACTCCACTGTGATGCTTGATCCAATGCTCATCCCTCCAGAGCTGAGGTCCTACCCGGGTCCCATCAGTTCTTCTGAAGGCCAGTGTCCTAACCCTGAGCCCCAGTGCCCTCCACCTTTTGCTAAGCCTTCCTGATGCTGCTTCTCTTCTTGTTGACATGTCTAGCTATTGCTAATTGCCAAATCCTGAGCAGTGCACCTGCTAGTACTTATTGCCTCCTGTTTCCTATTGCTTAGAGTTGTCTGGTCTCCTGAGTCAAGCCTGTTGAACAGCTGACTACAACCCTGATTTTTTTTTTAAGATTTTATTTATTTATTAGAGAGTGAGTGAGCGCGTGAGACAGAGAGAGCATGAGCCAGGGGAGGGTCAGAGAAGCAGACTCCCCGCTGAGCAGGGAGCCTGATGTGGGACTTGATCACAAGACTCTCATGACCTGAGCTGAAAGGCAGATGTTTAACTGACCGAGCCACCCAGGTGCCCAGACATGTCCTTTATTTTTATAAAGGTTCACAACTCATGGCTAGTCATTTAGCCTTTTGCTTGTGGGAGGATTTTTCCAAAAAAATGTCAATTCATTTTTATTCTTTATATTTTCCCCCTTACCTCACCATTCCCAGCAGGTAGCCAGGCTCATGGGATTTCCTTGATACAGAGAATTTTGCTGAGAAGTCAGAAGCCATCCAAAAAGATGGTTTTTTTTTTTTTTTCCTTTTGGAAAAACTTACCGAAGAGCTTATTTTAAATATCCTGAATGGGTAGAACACAGAAATGAATATTCTATGGAAATGAGAGGAGTGGGGGCCTGGGGCCCATCTCAGGGGAGTATGCTTGGGTGTTGACAAAGATCTCAGAGTTTTGCTGTATGAATTACCAAGAAACCTAGGTCTGGGAACCCCCAGTGCCTAAAGTTCCCACACCCCAAATGTGGTACAGACGCAGCATAGACATGGAAAAATGGAAGGGCCATTCCAGGTGGGCTAAAGGCATTCTAACAGTAATACCTTTAGTAACGATGACAGGAGAGCAAGCAATAGGAATGACACTGCTCATTCCTCCAGCCTATGTGATAGGGGTTCAAACAGAAACTCAAGTTGGCTTTTTAAGTAATCCCAGATAACATAATTATAAATATGACAGAAACCCTGCCTTCAAGGAATTTTAAGATAAATGTGGAAAATAAGAAAGATGCCTATGTAATATGTGTATATATATATCACAGTGTACATATATAATACATAATATGTCATAGTACATAACAGAACAACGTAACATAACATCTGTACCATCAAAGATATTAAAAAATTAACCTCTAATTGGAAGATTCAGAAACATCTTCATAAAGACCTAAAGAGATTGGTAAAATTTACGTAAGCAAAACCCCTCAAGTTAGGAAAGAATAAAGAAGTTAAAGCAACATTCACTGGGAAGTCCATTTGGCTGGAACTTACGATGCCTAAAGTGTCACGGGAGGCAATAAAGTTGGAGATGAAACAGGACGTGTTGACACTCTGTGCTGCCAACAGAGAGAACAGAATACGCAAGTGATCAGAAGGACTGTGTTAACGATGTGGGAGATTAATTCCAGACAGTAGAGCTATCCCGCACTATGTCAAGAATTAGCTAGAACAGGGCACCTGGGTGGCTCAGTCGGTTGGGCATCTGCCTTCTGCCTTCAGCTCAGGTCATGATCGGGGGTCTTGGGATCGAGTTCCACATCCAGCTCTCTGCTCAGTGGGGGATCTGTTCTCCCCATCTCTCTGCTGCTTCCCCTGCTTGTGTGCTCGCACTCTCTGTCAAACAAATAAATAAAATATCTTTTTAAAAAAATAATTAGCTAGAGCATAAATACACACTAGTGATCTCTTAACCCATTTATAAGAAATGATAGAATCAATCAACATAAAATAAAATTGGCAACAGCTAAGTTGTGAGATCTTCAATCTGACCTGGGAAAGTTAGGCTCAGTGAAAACAGAGATCAGAAGGGGATCCAAAAATTACAAACAGAAAAAGCTAAATTGGCATTCTCAATATGGACAAAAAAAACTAATTAATGAATCAAATTTTAACCACTAACTCCAAAGGCTCTAAGGTATCTGTGCTGTTTATGTTATGGGGACTCTTTGACTTCCTCCCTATCTCTATGGGGAATCACACCTATTGGACACATTATCTTGAACCGCACCCCCATCTTTGACCTCCTTTCCTGGAGGGACACTAAACCTCCCTTTCCACCAATGATACCACCTACATGGGGGTAACTTGCTTCTCCAATCTGGCCCCCTTCAGGACTGCAGAAAATTCTGCAGCACACTTGGGTATCACAGTGGATAGCATGGACTCACTCATGATTTTTCTTCCTTACTGAAGTTACCTTTCTGTGCTGTAGTGCACAATTCGGCCAGTAATGTCCGTATTCCTTTTCAACCACAACGGTAAATGAACCACCTCTTCACAGGGACGGGTCGTATAAGGACGGTAAAATATCAAATATTCATCAGAACTGCCGGGGTAGGGGGTAAAATCAAATCGGGAAAAAGGTGCCCTAAACCTTACATCCCTGTTTGTTCTCACCCTTGGGTACAAATTGGAGAAGGCCTCGACTTGAGTTGGGGCACCTGGAGATCAACAAACTTCACTAAAAATCCACTATTTGAGGGATGAGTGCTACAAAATTGGGGTCCAACAGGTCTCCTGGTTCAAAACTCTAACATCACATGGCATTGTAGCCTCGCTTGCAACTATTCTGGACAGTCTTTATTCTGGAACCTGGGACAGGCAGGGCGCCTGTTGCGTCTCCACCAGCACTCTCACTGGCCGTTGTTAAAAAAATACATCTGGCACCTGACAATTGTCTTTTTTCCTTTAAGGATGCGTCAAGGAGAATATCAAAGACCTAGGGGTGGAAAGATTCCTTGGGTTGCTAATGATACGGCTGTCAGATTATGGCTTGTGCCTCTCGCCCCTACACCCTTGTGATGTCCTCCCATGAGCCCTCCATCTTTCAGATAAATTCTTCATCTTCTCATTATCCCTGGATGAAAAACTTTAACATAACACTAGCTGCCAATTTCACGTGGCTCACTCCCTGTATTCCACATTTGAATATAACCCAACTAAACATCACTCATATTCTTGTGCTAAGAGGGCTGAGGCATGGATCCTGGTCAACCTAACTAGGACTTGGGTTAGAGATTCCTCCTTAGAACGGATTACTAACGTTCTTGCCCTCGCTAGGAGTGAAAGATTTCTCGGGCTTCTCAGAGCATCCATTACAGCTGTCCCTGCCCTGGCTGCTACCCTGCTACAAGCTGTAGTAGCTCTTTCCCATTCTAGTTGAACAGTCCATCATAGGAATAGTTATCTACAAAATGCAACCTTTGAATTAGTCACTCAGATCACAATGGATCAGGAAATCCTCCAACACCTTGATGCGCTGGAAGCAGAGTGTCTCTTGGCTTGGGGAACAGCAACAAGCTCTTTGGAGCTGCAGCCCTCTCAGCTGTGATGTGGAATATCGCTCCATGTGTTGCACCCTTGTCCCCTTCAACAGCTCCCCTCTTTGGGAGGATGTCCAACAGCTTCTACATAGACCATTTAATTCTTCTCTGGGTCAGGACAGTCTCAACCTTCAAGGTCAATTACATGAACAAACGGTTCAATCACCTGAAGAGGCACACAAAGCCATGCTTGTCCATTGCCAACTGGATCATTGGCTCAACTCTCAAAACTGGTTTTTAGGACTAGACCTCGGAATATGGATTCTCATAGGTCTTGGCATGCTATTTCTTTTGTGTTTTCTTGAAGTGCTGAAGGCCCTGGACTACCTGTTTCACAGAACTCTTCATGCTGGGGCGCCTGGGTGACTCAGTTAAGCGACTGCCTGTGGCTCAGATCACGATCCCACATGATCCCTCGGATGAAGTCCCACATCAGCTCCCCTGCTCTGCGGCGAGTGTGCTTCTCCCTCTCCCTCTGCCTGGCACTCCCCCTGCTTGTGCTCTCTGTGTCAAATAAATAAAATCTTTAAAAACAAACTCTTCGTGCTGAAGTCCTCCCGAAGCAGTCTCGCCATCAGCCGAGCCGAACCACCCCCCTCGTAACCTGCCCTTCCAATCTGCACTTACCAAACAAAAACGGGGGAAATGTGGGAGAGCAGGACCTCAGCGGGTGAAAGAGACAAAAAGAACAGGAACACGCGGAAATGGCAACAGCTCGAAGCGTGTAACAAAAGCCAGTTCTTCCCGCCATGGGGCCCTGCGGAAACAGTACATGCCGGAAACCGCGACGCAGGTGGATAGGATCGCTAGGCCTGCCGAGGTCAACTCCCCGAGCCCCTTACATATGTCTCCCGTGCACCCGTGCTGGCAGTCACGTTCGCGGTTCCGGAAACAGTACATGCCGGAAACCGCGACGCAGGTGGATAGGATCGCTAGGCCTGCCGAGGTCAACTCCCCGAGTCCCTTACATATGTCTCCCGTGCACCCGTGCTGACAGTCACGTTCGCGGTTCNCCCTGCGGAAACAGTACATGCCGGAAACCGCGACGCAGGTGGATAGGATCGCTAGGCCTGCCGAGGTCAACTCCCCGAGCCCCTTACATATGTCTCCCGGGCACCCGTGCTGACAGTCACGTTCGCGGTTCGCGGCGGCCCTTCATGTGATTGCTTCCTTGCGTTGCTCTTCTCTGCCTGCTTCCGCATACTTTACATTCTACGATAGGATAATAGATAATAAAACCGAGAGTCCCCTGGACTCAGGCTGCAGCACGTGGGCGCTTCTTGCCCGGGCCTGGCGTTGCAGCCCCTTCGGCCTCTCTTTGTTCCCAGTGATTGGACACTGAGTAATCATTTCGTCTCTGGACCAGCGGGCTGCGCGGCGTATCTGCATTTCGCAAACCAGGATGTAAAGGATTTTGGTGGCCGAGCAAACAAAGGAGGTGATGACACCAGCTTTGTCTTCCCACTATGGCATCCATTCTCTCTCTCCGCCCTTTGCTCCCATTTCCACCATCACCAACTCTCCCAAATCCCAGCTCGCCCATTTAATGCACATTCACAGAGCACTAAGGATGTTTGCCACTCAAGACAAGACACACCTATTCCTCTACTTTCCCTTTGTCCAGGGCATCTTGACACTGTGTGTGAGAAGGAGTTCAGAGATGGGGGTGTGATACAGAGCTCTAGAGAGGACCTGCGAGACAGGCTGGAAACTCGAAGGGTGCCCAGCATTGTGATCAGGGTAGTATTTAAAGGTCCACAAGCAAGGCAATTTAACAACGATCCCTTCTCTGTTCTCTTTAATAAATTACCACATCACAGTGCTTGGTGGGGCCTGAATATACCCTTTATTAATCCCATTACCAAGACTCAGTCCCTTTAGAGCAATACTTAAATCCCATCCCAGTTCTGACACAATAGAATTCCCAGAAGCAAAAACTTCTCAGGGAAGGAGCAATAAATCAGGATGCAGCTCTCCCAGAGTCCTCTCCAGCAAATGTATTTTCCAGGCAAATAGGAGCTGGCAGCAAAAAACAAGTGAGCTCAGGTTTCCCTGTGATGCGATTACTACCTTCAGGGAGGGAGAGAAGGGTGGATGGAGAGAAAATCTGACCCTACCTTGGACTTAAAAAAAAAAAAATCTGGCATTTTGGCAGTCCATCTACAAGTGCTTTCTGAATGCCAAGTGCATGGTAGAACCCAGCCAGAAACAGAGACCTCCGGTGCCTTGTGATAAGCCACTGTTTCACTCGCTCTGCTTTTCAATAGTGTCAGGTGAACAGAGCCTTGCCCTGCAACCTTAGACCGGGGCGAATGGCAGCTGCAAGGCAACCGAACACCCGCTGGACCACAGAGCCGCACGGCCAGGCTGGGGGAGGAGGAGGCCGGCCTTTCTTCTCTTTAAAGAAAGATCTTGCTACTTTGCCCTTTTTCTTAACCTTTCTTTTTCTGCTGTGTACTCCAGTCAGGTGTATCAGCCAGTGGGCCAAGCTGGACCAGGGAACGCCACACCTTTGCCTGGACATTGTGCCCTGGGGGACTTCCACGGACAAGGAGCTTGACTGCCACTGCACTCATGGCCTCTTCACACGGTGTCAGGAGGCCCCTTTGGAGCCCCGTGAGCCCGCCTTGGATCTTGGCTCTGTGCCCTTGAGCATGGCACTTCA
Organism: Ailuropoda melanoleuca; assembly: GCF_002007445.2. Lineage (NCBI taxonomy): Eukaryota > Metazoa > Chordata > Mammalia > Carnivora > Ursidae > Ailuropoda > Ailuropoda melanoleuca. The sequence continues at coordinate 74,494,837 of NC_048226.1, forward strand.
CCTCTCTGAGCCTCAAGCTCTTCATCTGTACGACGAAGAACATTGTACTCGCCCTTCAGTGCTTTGTTAGAAATCAATAAGACAACACATAAGATACTTACAGTCGGGTCTAGCACATACAAAGCACTGGAACAGCAGATATTTAATGTAGGAATGTGCAAAACAGATGTGGGAAAACATGGCTTTTATTTTACCTGGAATGTGCTTTAAATACCTTCTTGTTCATTTGGTCCTTCCACCGATCCATCAGGGGTCAACCTCTCGGCCTCTAAAAAAATCGTGCCCAACTTCATGGAGTTCAGTGCTTCTTGCTCTGTTCCCGGGGCAAATTGTTTGAGCATCTGTCTACAATGCTGCAATTCCCGCACTGTTGAGTGTCCTCTCGCCTTGTCTGTCATCCTATCTTGAACACTTGAAAGGCAAAGGAGGAATTGTTCAGTGACAAGAGGGTTACAAGCACCTCTGTGGTCAGACTGCTCGAGACCAAATCCCATGCTCATTTTGCCAGCTAGCTGTCTGCCTCAGTGTTCTCCCCGAAACGGGGTGTGATAGTAACAGTACGTGCTCAGCGCCACAGAAGTGTTACCTTCGACTCTTACTCTCCTCTGCGTCCCCCAGAGCCTGGGAGATAGCAGGTGATTGAGGCCTGGGTTTGGAGGAACCAGAGGACTATTGCAAATTATAGGGGGAGTGATCCATACCTTTCCTTCTGGGCAACACATCACACAGTGATTCAAGAGCAGCTCAATTGGTATCCAGAAAATTTGAAAACAGGATCTTGAACAGATATTTGCTCACACGTGTTCATTGCAGCACTCTCTATAATAGCCAAACATAGAAGCAAACTGGAGGTCTAGTCATGGATGAATGGATAAAGAAAATGTGTATACATACAATGGAATACTACTCGGCCTTAAAAAAGAAGGAAAGTCTGTCATTTGCTACAATATGGAGGAACCTTGAGGACATTATACTAAGTGAAATGAGCCAGTCACAAAAGGACAGATACTGTATGATTCCACTTATATGAAGTATCAAACATAATCGAACTCATAGAAACAGAAAGTTGAGGGGTTTGGGGAGGAGGAAATGGGGAGTTGCTCTTCAATGAGTATAGAGTTTCAGTCATGCAAGACTTTGAAAAAGTTCTAGAGCTTTGCTGCACAACAGTGGGCATTGAGTTAATAATACTGTTCTGTACACTTAATTGTCAAAAGGGTAACAAAGCAAATATAAGTCATGTCTTCTTTACCACACTAAAAAAATAGAGATTGAAAGCCAAAGAAAGAAGAACTAAACTGGATATATCAAGCTCGGCACCACAAGCCTTTCTGTGCACAGCCCCGCTCTGAGGTAGGGCTGGTCTACATGGGCAGTCAAACTTGACATAGTCACGGCTCCTTCTTTATGACGTGCACCGATGTCTCCACGTCCACACAAAGTAAACACCTTTGTGTTTCTGCTGAATACCCACTAACATCATTAAGAATGCCTAAGGATTTCGAGGAGGAAAACTGCACAGAATAAGGGATGCCTGGAATAAGATAATTTCTACTTTCTGTCTACTCAGGTAATTTGCTTTCCAAACTAGTCCTCTGCTAAAGAGCCTGCTTTTCCCCCTCATAGCACTTATCTCCACTGGCGTTATATAATACATTCATTGGTTATTGGTCTATTGCCTGCTAGTAGGATGTAACTCCATGACAGCAGAGTTGGTTTTGTTCACTACGTCCCCAGCGTATAGTGATGCTCAATAAACATTTGTTAAATGAATGAACAAACAAATAAGTGTATGAATGAATGAATGAGTCCCTTGTTAGGGAAGAAACAGGGAAAAAATAGATTGTCCTTAGCTTAGCCATCAAGGTTAAGGTGCTTATATTAAATAGGAAGTTGTCTTTGGAAGGATAGAATCCCTTTATCTCTTCGCATTGCATCATTTTGCCCCTGTTGTCTGAGGATACAGACCTCAGTGCCACTCTGCAACACAGTAAATATGAATTTAGTTATGATTTTTTAACTAGATATGTCCAGGACACGCTGAACTTTATGGACTTTTATGAGCTCTGTAATTACAAAAATTGAACCGAGTGACAAGAACTCGTTAGAAATAGGGGATGGGAGAAGGAGAACCACTCAGGGAGGGCCAAGAAGATGAGCATAATTACATTGTCACCATTTCAACAAACAGATAGCATCACTTGAAACTGGGTTCAGGAGCAAAGAAAGAGAGGTGTCTAAAACACATGGACTTAGAGTATTATCCAGGTGTTCATCCAGTCAGCCTTCAAAAACTGAGTCCTCACCCTGAGTTAAAACTCTTTCTCTTTCTTTCTTTTCAGAGTTAACCGAACTTTCTACCACAGACATCTGCTAGGTTTGGGAGACTTAGAATCCTGAGGTTGCAGAGAGACTCTTTATCCCGATGCCTGCTTCACACGCTAATTAAGAGAATGGACCACATCTTCCCCATTCTGACCCATGGAGACCCTGTGTGGCCAGCCATCCAGAGGGCACTGTCCATATTAAAGCTCAGTCCCTCTGAGCCTGCATTTCCATCTGTGGCATCTAATGTCATCCCTCCTGCTGGCCCACTGACGATTATTTCTGCGTGCTTCATTTGGGTTTTCTTATGAAATTCTGGGCCAGAGCCCTTTCCAGAATAATAATTGAAAAAGCTACCAAAGATTCTGAGGAAGAAGATACCAGTGGCATATGTTCTCTTTATTTTTCTTTGGAACAGTCCCAGGGAGAAGGTTTGGGGGAACCTCAGTTGGGCTTAGGCTCCTCCCGCATCAACAAACAGCAGCCTAAACTGTCAGTAGCTGACTTTGCACAGCAGTTTCAAATCCAGAAACCAAAATAACTGCCAATGAGAACCCACTGATAGCAAGATTTCATGGCGTTTTTCCCTGTTGTGTAACCCAGCCTCCCTTCCACCTTCCCTCCCAGCGATCACTCCGTGGCAAGGGATGGTTTCCCTTGTCCAGCCCCAAGCAAGTGCCCCACGAGTGCATCTGTAGTGTGTAAGACTCCTCAGTCATATTGGATGTGGCAGGAAAAACCTGTGGAAGAATGAGAGCTGGAGACGAGATCTGAGACTGTGAGTTCTCTCCTGACTTCACTCCTGCTCAGGGTGGCTCAAGGAGAGCTCAGGGTCCAGGAACTATCACTAACAGGAAACATGTATATACGAGTAAAACCTGGATCAAACACAGAATCTGTTGCAGTGTTCAGGTACGGAAGCAAGAATGGTTAGCCCGAAGCCGCCAGCGGATGTGAGGGAAGAAAGGAAAAAGATTGTGTCTCAGAGGTGGCAGTGGGGAGACCCGTGGAAGAATGGAGTATATGTGACACGAGCGCTAATGATGACAGTGATAGGATAATAACAGCTACCATTCACTAAGCACCCATGCTGTAGCACCGAGGCGAGTTCTTTCTGTACATGAACCCATTCAGGCACAAGGTAAGGTGTGCAACTGCGTTGAACTGCATTTCTCAGGGTTAGAGATGTTAATAACTTGAGCACCATCATTCAGTTGCAGAGAAGAGCTAGGACTTCAGCTCAGGGCTCTCTAAAGCCCACGTAGCTATCCCGGCCCCTGGGTAGGGCTGCTGTCCTGGGGACCTTTGGAATGACCTCCAGATGGAGTATTCAAGTTCTGCCTTGGGCCCTCCTTCTTCCAGCTACCTGCCTAGTGAGCATGCACGGGGCGAAGGAGCGTAAACCAAGGAGGCCATTCCTGCTGATTTCTCACCTCAGGCTGGCTCTCTGCTGTGATTCCTAGAGATGGTGTAGACCGAGCCCTGTGAGGGGTGACAGGTAGCAACATGAAGTCCACAGAGGGTCCAGGTGCCTGTGTCACACTCCTGCACGATATTTCTGCCTCACGACTCCTGGGCCCATGGGTGCCCACCTATACTCAGCCTTGATTGCTTCTTTAATTTCCCATCGGAAAGCTCAATTTGTCAGTAATTCTTCTGTTTCCAATAACCCTTTCGCCCCCCTCAGCTTTTGCTGACTGCTCCCACGCCATCCCATGAGCACTGCTCCCTTCAGCCCCAATGTGGAGAACAGCTGAGTGGGAAGGCTAAGGCGAAGCCAGCGGGACCCCAGGCAAGGCTTCCTTGGCAGCGGACTCTGATTTGGCAGCAGGCATGCGAGGGCTCCAAAGTACACAAATATTCCCCACCCCCCCCTTTTTTTGGCAGCGTTAATGGATAAGTGCTTAACAAAGACAGGGATAGAATGGAGACCAGAAGAAAGGAGTAAAGAGGAGAAACTTCTGAGTAGGTAAGAATCCCACGCTGGAGCTCATTCTCTAGACTGTGAGGACGGCTGACTTGTACTTGGCTCTTTAGACTTGCCCAAGCAAGGCTCTTACCTCCTACATTCTCAGCAGCTGCTCTCACGTGGTCAGAGCTGCACACATTTTGGTTTTCTGTAGTGAGAACAGAAATGATTTCTCTCCCCAAAGCTACCTATAATCATCATGAGGGTGATGATGATAGTCACAAGCCCCGGTGCTAAACACTTTACACGATGATGGTGATGAACGATAATGAGAACTCACAGTTTCGTAGTTTACTAGGTACTAGGCAATGTTCTAAGTGATTTATATATATTAACTGCTATACAAATATGTCAGTTAACATATAAATCCTTACAGCAAAATTATGAAGTAGAAACTATTATTATCTCATTTTACAAACGGATACAATGAAGAGCAAAGAGTTTAAGTGACTTGCTCAAGGTCATGACTGTGAAAGGTAGATAGTTATCCCCCAAGAAACTAAGGTTCAGAGTGGTTTAGTAACCTGTTCAAGGTCACACAGTGAGAAAGTTGTGAAGCTGAGTTTCAAACCAAATCTGCTAGACTCCAAAGCATATACTATTATTAGCTGCTATGCTTGTTTCACTCTAATTCTCTCTATAAATATAAAGATATAGATATATACATATATACACGCGTGAACGCATATACACATATGTGTGTGTGTACACACACACAGAACCGTAGCCACGCAAACTACTGAACTAGAGGTTTGATGAAGCCAAACATACAATTGTGTTTCTATCCAAGAATCTGGGCGGAAGACGGTACATGACAGTATTTCTTACTGCCTTCAAAAATTTCACATTTGAGGGACACCGGGTGACTGGGTTGGTCAGGCGGCTGCCTTTGGCTCAGGTCATGATCCCAGGGTCCTGGAATTGAGTCCCGCATTGCATTGGGCTCCTTGCTCAGCGGGGAGCCTGCCGCTACCCCTGCTTGTTGCTCTTTCTCTCTCTCTGACAAATAAATAAAATCTTTTAAAAAAATTTCACATCTGGGTCTATATAGAAAAGGATTATATTTGGAAGTGACTTGGGCTACATGGAAAAAGCAGCTGAAGCCCCCCTTTGACCCTGTCCTGCCACCTGTGAGCTGAAAGGATCAATATCTTGGCACGCCTGCAATCCCCCATTTGGGAAGCTCCATCTTAGGAAATTTTCCAGGCATGTAAGCAGGAAGTGAATCAAGAACCTACCTTATCCTCTCTCTTCTCCCCTTCTTACCTCTTCCATTTCCCTGCTCCTTCACCTGCTCCGAATTTCAGTGTCCCCAGGAAGAAAAAGAAGTGTGTTGAATAAAGTCAGAAAAACAAACATGTCTCAGCACCTGAAAGACCCCAGTCATAATTTTCCTTGTTCTTTCTTCTTCCCCCAGGAAAACAGAACAATAGTAATTAAAATGGAAACATTAGGAGGCCCAGAGCATACTGAGAGCACCATTTGCTCGAAGACTGCCAGGCTGCTGAAGTCACT